>NC_037680.1:16358120-16397547 GCF_003255815.1 Theropithecus gelada
ACCGATCGTCCGGCACTCCCCAGTGAGATGAACCCAGTACCTCAGTTGAAAATGCCGAAATCACCGGTCTTCTGTGTCGCTGGCGCTGGGAGTTGAAGACTGGAGCTGCTCCTATTCGGCCATCTTGCTCCGCCCCCCTGCATGATACATCTTAACGGGAAAGCTGCTATTTGCAAATTCCTTTTAAATGTTTGTGTTTTTTGGTGTTCATTGTCCTTTTTGCTTGGCTCTGAGAACACAGCCTAAAGATGGTTCCTAGCTGGAATATCCCAGACCTATGGGCAGGGCAATCCTTTCCAATTTCCACATGGTTATGCAAGAACAAGGTTCTTGCTTGGGAGGACAGGGCCTTATTTTGTCATCATTCTTGACTGGTGATGATTATTGTAGAATGTGAATCCTTTAATAGGCTACTCCTGCCAAAGAAATTCTGCCCTTCTCCAGTGTGAGTCCTCAATTCAGGATTAGAACATGAGTTTGTTATTTTTACAACAACCTAATGAAAATTTTGCCATATGATTGAATTTAAAAAGCTACCCTGGCTCAGAGGCTAGAAACTTGAAAATACCTCCTAATAGGAAGCTTAGGAAGCTTACTTACTCTCAACTTTCTGTTCTTTTTTTTTTTTTTTTTTTTTTTTTGAGTGGAAGAATTCCCAGGAGAGTTGTTGGGTCTACTGCATCAGGACAAACACAGAGATAGATCTTTCCCCAGGAATGTAAACCCAAAAGAGAAACAAACAAATAAAAACAGAAAAGGAGATAGATGGAACTGAAGGTAGCACGATGTTTTCTTCATAATAAAATGTTATGAGAAAATAAGATTTAAAGTCACCCTCAAAACTTCAAACCCAGGTAAGAAAAAACTGCTCCAGTTTTGGGGAAATACTGAGAAACTGAATTCAGAGTTCAGTTTCTCAGGGAAATACGGAAGACTAAGGGTGAAGTAATTTGTAAGCAATTGTCTTCTGACTTTCTAGGAAAAACATTTTAATTTGCTCTCTTAATTTCTCCCTGTGTGATTTATTTTTTCTAGGATGTTGAGTAATCTATAACCACTGTAAGTGGTTCTCAGTTCTCCTGTGAACCATATAAGCAGCCTTTTATACTGGTATCTAGTCATGTGATCCAGCTATTCTCAGTTCCCTCCAGAACCCTGGCTCCCACTGTGTGTGAATGACAGGCACGGCCCGTCACATCTTCAATCCTTGGGGCTCACAGACCACGAGGCAGTAAGACTGAAGATTGTTGAACTTCAAATAAGACTTTGTATAAGGATGAAATAAATGACTTAACAGAGTTAAACAGATTAAATAGCTTCCGATTTTTTTTCCTTTTTTTTGAGACAGTCTCGCTCTGTTTCCCCGGCTGGAGTGCAATGGCATGATCTCAGCTCACTGCAATTTCCTCTTGGGTTCAAGCGATTCTTGTGCCTCAGCCTCCCAAGTAGCTGGGATTAGAGGTGTACAACATCATGCTCAGCTAATTTTTTTATTTTTTGTAGAGACGGGATTTCGCCATGTTGGCCAGGCTGGTCTCGAACACCTGACCCCAAGTAATCCTCCAGCCTCAGCCTCCTAAAGTGCTAGGAATACAGACATGAGCCACCACACCCAGCCAGGGTTTTTTTAAGGTTAAAATAAGATGATCAGATCTGATGAACCTGACAGAAAACTTCATACAAAGAAGGCATCAAGAACGGCAAAGTAGAAGACGCTCCAACCTATCAAACGGGAATGTAGAGGACACAATGTGAGGATGTCACAATGGAGAAAAAGATGCAATAGGCAACAGGTACAAATTACTTTATGCTGTTAAGAGTTACTGCACAGAGCAATTGACTCCCCAGCACTAGGGGGACAGCAACTCTGGCCTTTGAGCCCACAATGCCAACAGTGATCAAAGTGAGGGGGCCATGGATCTATTGAACAACTTCTGTGACACATACTTGAGTTTTTATTTATATATTTTTAACATATTCTCACAACAGTCCTGGAGACTCTGGCCACTTACCTGCTTGCCCACCCATTGCATATCACTAGTAACACCTAAAGACCTTCTAAAGGCTCCAATGAAACAAAGGTCGCTTCCCCACAACTCACTTCCCAGGTGCTCCATGTATCTGCAGTCCCAAGCACTAGTATACTCCCACAGACATTTCGAAAGAGCATTGAGAGTATGAGTTCTTCATACAGAATTAGTAACAAGGAAAAGTCATAAAATCTACTCCTCTAGGAAATTTTCAAAAGAGTATGAATCCCAGTGGACCCGAAAGAGAGAGATGTGAGATCTTCTTTCACTAAATAGAGTGGAAAAAATAATAGAAATGAGTTTAATTCAGTGAAATATTCTTTGGGAGAACCATTAGGCCATTATGTTATTATTTTTTAAAAGTTGATTTAAGTGAAATTTTATTTTTTATTTGCTTACTTTAGTGTTGTAAAATATGAAAGTCATCTGAACATAATGCAAGAAGAACAAATTGATTTCTCAAGATACTGAATGGCCCAACAGTGATATAACCTCTCAAAAAATGTTAATTGAGTTTACTTTATTATGCAGGTCAATAAGAGAAACTGATGGTACTTTCATCATGTCATCTTAAATTTAAACTAGTTCATTAAATCCTTTTTGTCGGGTGTGAAAACAGTCTCATGTAGGACATGTTTTACATGAAAAGGTAAACTTCACAAATGATAATTTACGTCAAAATTTCTAAAATATTTGATTTGCATTATATATATGCGGATAGTAAAAATGTGGTTGATCCCTTTAAGTCCATTATAATAACAATGTCCGATATTACATTTTCAGGTATTTCATTTCAGGTATGTAAATTACCCATACATGCAAGCCTACAAGGCAATAAGCAATTCAGTTCCCCAAAAAATCATTTTGAAAACAATTGCTAATTACTTTTAACAATGGGTAAGTAAGACATGCATAAGATGTAGAATGTGCTACAACTAGGGATGGATAGAATTCAGCCACACTGAGAAGGTCTGTCCTTTTTGCACCCAACCATCTGTATTTCTGAAGTGAATTCAAAATGTGCAAATAAATAAATGTATCTGTATTAGTCAGGGTTCTCCAGAGAAACAGAACCAATAGGGTGTGTGTATGTGTGTGTGTTTAATAAAGGGATTTATTATAAGGAATTGGTTTATGTGACGATAGAGGCTGACAAGTTCCAGGATCTGCAGTCAGCAAGCTGGAGACCAAAGAGAACCCGGATGATGTAGTTTCACTCCGAATGCCAGTAGGCTCAAGACCAAGAAAGAACCAATGTTTCAGTTTGAGTTCAAAGGCAGAAAAACATCAGTGTCCAGTTCAAGGCATTCAAGTAAGAGAACTTCCCCCGTATGAGTGAGGGATAGGGATGGCCTTTTTGTTCTATTTAGGTCTTCTGATTGGATGAGGCTACCCCATGTGAAGGAGGGCAATCTGCTTCATTCAGTCTGCCAACTCAAACGTTAATCTCATCCAAAATGCCCTCACAGACACACCCAGAATAGTTTGACCAAATATCTGGGCACCCATGTCCCAGTGAAGTTGACAGATAAAATTAATAATTTCACTACTCTAAGAAAACAATCAGACTTTAAAAAAAGAAAAAAGAGCTCTATATGTACACACATTTGGAACAATTTCTTGTACAATTCAATTATGCTGAACTACTTGCCACAGAATATAGGAATGGTAAAATACCCAACAGTTAAATACAAGATAGAGTGTGATGTATTCATTAGAAATCATGTTTTTTCAAGATTTTTAAATGTCATAAACACTTTAATATAATATTAAGTGAGAAAAGTGGGACACTAAATTTTTAAATGATTTCAACGTTAAAAATTAATTACCTGTAAACTAAAATGTTACCAACAGTTTATCTCCCAGTAGTGGGATTATGAGTGGCATTTTTTTCTTTTGAGACAGGGTCTAACTGTTGCTCAAGCTGAGTGCTGTGGCACAATCATAGCTCAGTACAGCCTCAACTTCCTGGGCTCAAGCAATTCTCCTGCCTCAGCCTCCCAAGTGGCTGGGACTATAGCACACACCACCACACCCGGATAATGTTTTATTGTTTGTAGAGACAGAGTCTCACTGTGTTGCCCAGGCTGGTCATAAACTCCTGGAATCAAGCTTTTCTCCCCCATCATCCTCCCAAAATGCTGAAATTGTAGGCATGAGATGCTACACCCAGTCCTATGAGTGGCTTTTCTATTTATCTTTGTACTTTTTCACATATTTCAACCTCTCTATGAACATTTTTCCTTTTTCTAACAAAAAAACCCATGATTTAAATATTTTCAAATACATATATCTTAATAGCCATGTTTCCGATGGTAACTTTCAGCCCGGCCACTTGCACCACTCCATTCTGGGATGCACTTGCTCCCAGAGCATCTATGAATGCATACCTCCTCTCTGCCCTCCATTTCCAGACAGCTAAGTTCTATTGACCCTCAGTGTCTCAGGAACCTTCTCCTCCATCACGTCTGCCACACCGTGGTTCATGCCCTAATCATTTTTCTCTGCTTTTCCTGTATTCTATCCCTGCAATTCTCAAATGCTTCCTTCATTCAGCGTCCACAGTGATCAGCCTGAGGCACTACTGCCCCAAAGGTCCAACATGTTCTCATCACCAAGCAGGACTGCTTCATAAGACAGAAAACCCTTTGTAACCATGTGTCTGCCTGCCTCAGCTCCTGCCACATATTGCTACAGCCTTGCACTTCATGGTAGCACCACTCTGAACTCTGTAATTTTCCTCTCATGGTGCTTTTTTTCTCCTTGGCACTTTTGCAAGTTCTGTTCCTTCTGCCTGGAATTCCCTTGTTGTTCTCATTTCCCACACCTCTACATTGTCTGCCTCACTAAATTCTATGCTTATCATCAGCCTCCTTGTGAGCCTATCTCATCTACCCCAAAGAGAGAATTAGGTATGTTTTTCCTCGTAATACTTCCCAATCTATACATAATTTTATCACTGCAGAGGACAAAATACATTGCATCCATTTGTTTACATGTCTTTGTCTCCAACAAGATGTACACTCTCAGAGAACAGTGACTATGTCTATCCAACAGAATTCATTGTATGCTTATATGCAGCATATAGCTACTATATTACACATAGCAATAGATGTGATCTTCTGTAGATCTTCAAAATAATTCCAGCAAATTTGACATGAACATATTCTGTGACATTTGGTTAAAAACTGAATATTTAAATATAACAACCTTTTCTTGTTTTCTGCTTCCAAATAGTTATTTTTTACAGATTTGTTCCTCATTATAATATTGTGATATGAGAAAGATATAGTTGATCTTTGTCCCTGGTTCCTTGTAATTTCCTGTGACGGGGATGAGAAGAGCATCTTTTGTTATTCATAACAAGAACCTTTAAACAGGTCTGAGTTTACACTAATGAGGTGACTCTTGGAGGGCCCCAAGATAGCTTCAGGATGGGAGCCACCTGCCAGAGAAACCAGCCACCTGATTAGATAGTTGTTCCTTTCAGCCTCACTGACCTCGAACCTCCAGAGAGGAGTAAGGGGAGAAGAACTGGAGGTTGAGTTAATCACTGATGGGAAATTATTTAATCAATAATGCCTATGTAATAGAACTTCCATAAAACCCCTGAATAAACAGGTTTGGAGAGCTTCAGGATTAATGAACATATCAAAGAACCCGGAGAGTGGTGCACCCAGGGGGAGCATGAAAGATCTGCACCTCACAACTCCCTCCTTGCTATATGCATGTCTTCTTCCACCTGATTGTTCCTGCATTGTATCTTTTGTAAAAATCCAGTAGTAGTTAAAAAAAAAAAAATCTTGAGTTCTGGGAGCCACTCTAGCAAATTATTGAATCTGAGGAGACAGTCATAGAAATCCCAATTTATAGCTGGCCAGTCAGAAGTAATGTTGGTCCAAACTTGTGATTGGCATCTCAACTGGGGGAAGTCTTGTGAGACTGAGCCCTTAACCTGTGGGGCCTGTGCTAACTCTAGGTAGTTAGTGTCTGAATTGAATTGAATCATTGCATAACCAGTTAGTTCCCAGAGAGTTGGAGAATTGGTTGGTACGAGGAGAAATCTCACATATTTTGTGAGAAAGTACAGATCATAACTGCACCCACTGAGTAAATTCTTTATTTGACTAGAGATACTAATTTCAGCTAGTTGATTTAGTTAATTGAATGAAGAAAGAAAAAAAAAATCCAGTGAACTTGTGGTTTCCAGGGAATGACTTGCCAGTCTATTCCAAATAGTTTTACATATAGATGTCCACAGGCCAACTAAATCTACCTACCAACCCAATCTTGGAAATCTCAGTTCTTTTACTACTGTCCTGTAACTACAGTAAAAAAAAAAAAGTTGAGTTTTAATTTGCCCACACTCAAGAAGTAACACAAATCGAGTCCAACATTAAACAGCCTCACCTTAAAATCTCAGCTTACTTTATCTACTAGTCACCAGTGGACAATTATTTAATCAGTAATACCTATGTAGACAACTCTTTGACTTAATCTCTGCCTTTTCTAGTCCCTTCCTGCTCTATTCAACTTCTTTGTACTTAGTATTTTGTCTTTCAGTTTGTTTGTTTGCTTTAGTAAGATGTCTTTGGACTCTGGTTCTAGTCTTATTTTGCTAGCCTACTCTGGCTACTCCCAGTTGCCACATAACAGAGAAAACAAGAATAGTGTAGAGCAGACCGGGCACAGTGGCTCATGCCTTTAATCTCAGCACTTTGGGAGGCTGAAGCTGGTGGATCACAAGGTCAAGAGATCTAGACCATCCTGGCCAACATGGTGAAACCCCATCTCTACTAAAAATACAAAAAATTAGCTGGGTGTGGTGGCGTGCTCCTGTAATCCCAGCTACTCGGGAGTCTGAGGCAGAAGAATCACTTGAATCCGGGAGGCAGAGCTTGCAGTGAGACCAGATTGGGTGCCACTGCACTCCAGCCTGGTGACAGAGCATGACTCTGTCTCAAAAACAAAACAAAACAAAACAAAAAGGGTATAGCAAGGCAGGGATTGTTGGGAAAATTGTTTTCTCCAAAAGTATTCACTGATCAGTTGGTAGTGGTGTTCTATAATATGCTGAAAAGGATTCTGAAACTATGCTCAGTGGAAATTATTGATTAGTAATGTTCAAAATGGGTGCAGGGAGAGGAAGATGGGGAGAAGTTCTTTTTAATATACTGGAAAGAATTCAGGGCACCAGAAAGAGACACACAGGTATGAGCCTGCATTTATAAAACTTGTTGTATGATCTAAACAAGTTCTTTCACCTCTATAAAACATTGTTTCATCATGGAACTTTTAATTAAATGAGGATGAAAAGGTCACACTATAGGCTTCTTATTTAGATTAAATGTACAGTATGCAAAGTGTTTTTCAGAGAACACATAATAGGTGTTCAATAAATAAAGGGAAGATGCTGACAATGATGATGGCAGACTCCTTTCAAAACTAGTCTGCATCTTTTGCTCTCTTTCCAGGATTATCTACTCTCGTTAAATAAGCATTTCTGTTAAGTTCTAAAGTGTTGACAACATAAAAGATGATCATTTTCTCAGTAAGGCAGTCGTCTTCACTGGATGCCTCTTTTTGTTGTTTTTATTTTTGTTTTGTTTTCTTGTTCTTTTTTTATTTTTTATTTACTTATTTTTTCATTCACTTGATGCTTCTTGATGGCTATCTGAGGCTATCTCATCTTCTGAAAAATATGCTTTGGTTATATTTGGGTCTCTTGAACATTTCCCAGATGGTAAGCACCAGTTCCATTTTGAAACCTCTCGTTAACTCCTGCTTTCCCTCCAGTGGTATTTCACTTGGACTTCTGTTCCATTCCTAGTGCTGTCTTGAGAAGATTTCTCCTTTGGGCACTCTGACTTGCCCCACTGTGGACTTCTACTCAGAAAACTGACTTCACATCCACACTATAGCCCCAGCTTCTCTCTCTACCTCCTCCTGGCTCCAAACTTCCATTTCATTATTCTCCATCCTAAGTTTTGGTAGGGAATCCAATAATGATGACTTAGATCTTAAACTTATTTAAAAAAAATTAACTTCCCAATACAAAGTATCATGATCATCTTCCCCTTGGCACCAAGATATAGCCCCAGAAGTTAAGATTGCACTTGGTTCAGATTATGTAGCCTTGAAGATTTAAGGTGAGTCACACATGAGCTGCGGGTGGCTTTATAACACACAGAAAGGGACAAGGTATTTCTGTGAGCTTGACTCACATCCGAGATGTTTTTCCCAGTATTTGGGGATGGTGTTAAATGAATATCACCTGGGTCTTTTTATCTTCCCTCACTTCTAAATCTATTTCTCACCATTCTCATTCAAAAATTAAAGTCCTGAGGGCCTGTCATGATAACAGATGTTTCATTCCTTTACATTTTAAAATTAACATAGCACTTGAGTCATAGCCTCTGAGGGCTTTGGGAAAGAAACATGAGCTTAGTACTCATGAAAATAATAAAATTAGATGAAAAGATAAAAAAAAAACAAACCACACACACACACACACAACAAATGTATCTGGTTCTGTAAAAACAGAACAGTTACCACCCCCAACCAGACCTGTCTGAGAAAAGTAGCGGATAGTGTTTTGCGGGTAAAATGGTTGCTCTCTATGATATTACACCCATAAAGTCAGAGGAAATAGTAATATTTTGGTAGAAAGATTAACTGAACTGAGTGTAGGTAAACCTAGAGTTTAGATGTCATCTATATACTTCCAACATGAACTTCATTTGGCCATTACTATGTTTTCCAAAGTGTATGCCATGAAGAACTAGACTTTTTGATATCTCCTTTTTTTTTTTTTTTTTTTAAAAAGGAGTCCTGAAGACATTATTATTTGAGAAATAATATATACTATAACTCTCAGGTTAGAGAGACATGATTCTTAAAATCATATTTGAAAGAGACCTAATTGATTTATTTAACTCAGTGTTGTTTCCAAAATATTTTTGACAATGTGGTATTTTTGTTCAGTTGTATTTGATTTATTGCCGGACCTCTATTATTTCTAAGGTCTATTTCCCAACCATTTCATCTTGTTTAATTATAATCCAATAACACAAATATACTTATCATTTTTTAAAAGCAAAATCACTGTAAATGTAGCTGAATTTTGCTTATTACTCATTGTATTCAGTATTCTTATTTTTGTTTTACCTAAGTGTACGCATTTACAAGGTAATTCATGTGTCGACTATTCCAGGATTTCATAAACATAAACTTGTTTACTTCATTCATGACATTTACTATTATGATGATGCTTAGATAAAAAAGCCTTCACTAATTTCATGTTCATTATCATTGATGTTCTCACAGCTACCATTTATTAACCACCCACTATGTGTCAGGGAGCATGCTAAGTGTATTTTGTGCATTTCCCACTAAATACTCACAACCACTATGGCAGGTATGCGTTATAATTTCCATTTAATGAGAAAAACCTTATATAGCTTGCTTAAGTAGGTGGTAAGTGGCAGAGCTGAGAATGTACTTATGTCTCCCTCTGGCTTCAAAGCCTAAAATGTTCTTTTAACTACACTATTGTTCATGCATGTGCCTTAAAGATTTTAGTGTGTTTCCATATGGAAGCAAGGAAGCCTATAGTTCACACAACAAAGGAGGTAAGATATCTTTAAAACAAAGCAGAAAAGCTTCATATCAGCATTCCAAGAAGTTCCTCTTCAGCCCAACACACTGAAACACAATGGCTTGTGTATTTTTGTGTGTCTTTTGATTTTATTCCAGAGACCTGGTCTGTCATTCAGTCCATCCCTAATTCGGCTCTGGGATTCACTTTTGTGTTCTGGCATCTTTATTTCCACGCTCAGCTCTGATTTGATGGTTCTTATATTTGGTCTGTCTTCTGGCATCAGCTTTCCATTCTCCACAAATGGATCTTTCAGTTTCATCTTTGATTTTATTGGATGGTCTCCGTGGTTTTCCTTTTGAACCCAGATCCAGCTTTGCCGCCTAAACTATTCCCTTCTCCTCCTTGCCTTAGGGGGAGTATCCAGCATGGGTTGATCCTGCCAATACCTGATCTCCAGTGCTGGATGGGCTTAACTCTGTGCATCCCAACTGGACTAATCTTGGGACTGAGAAGAACCTCCAAACCTCCTTGCCCATTCTTCAGGCTCTTCTTTCCATAGTCTCCATGTTTTTATTGGTGGTGGAAACCACATGCACGATCCCACTGCAGGAACACCATGGTTAAAAGGCGGATAAGGTGGGTAGGTTTTCTCCTTCTTCTAACTCGCCCCCTGACAATATTCCATTGCTTTGTTTACCTCTTGAGTTATTGTAACAAATTCAGCTAATTTTTATCAGGCAAATTATTCTCCAAGAAGTTCTCTAAATATTTACCTATCAGGTTATAAATCAAAATACAACTATCTTTCTGGCTTCCTTTGAGACCTTGAACTAGTAATGAAAATATCTGGGCCCCATTTTTCCTCATCTATGAAATTAGAGGAAGGAAGGCCACATTAGTTGTCTTCAAGGGGGTTCCAAAAATCCTTATGTTCTGCAGCAGTGCCTATGGGAGATATTAAGCAGGAGAAAAGGTGAGTATTATGGAGCAAACACTGGCAAAAAAAAAAAAAAAAGGTCTGTTTTAATCTGTCTTACAAGTTAGGTTTCTGGACAGCATTTTACTTAGGAAACAGAATAAAGATTAAAAAATAAGCCTGAACAAACTAAATCTAGCATTGCACTTCCTGGCTTTCCCCCTTCATGGAAAACTTCCCCTTCCTCTCCTGGCCTTTAAGTTGTAGCTCAAATGTCACCTACTTGGAGAAGCTGAACTTTGGTCCCTCAGGCTCCGCTTTCTGTGTTCCCGGAGCTCTTGATTATTGTTCCGGAAAACACTTGTTACATGATATTGCAAGGTAAATGGTTCTGTCTCCCCCTCGTAGGGCAGCAACGTATGCAGGTTTTTTTGCTCCATAGTTCAGCTAAATCCGGGTTCTTGTCTCATGACCAGAAAATACTAGGCACACGGACGTATTGAAAGGTAAGGAAGTTAGAATTTATTAAGAGAAAGGAAAGCTCTCCACAAAAACAGGGGTCTTGCATGCAGGTTTCCACCTGACAAACTGAATATCAGACCACCACACACAGGCAAGGCTCCTCCTCAGCATAAGGCATGAATTCCTGGTGGCTCCACCCTGTCCTTCCAGTGCGCATGTGGGCCCTTAGTCTGAGCCACTCCACATTGATTTATTTCCCTTACTGTACATGTAGTAAAGAATGGAATTTTTCACTGTGGGCATGTTTAAACAAGCCTCCTGTGCACAATGACATGCGTGGGTCAGAGGTTCTCCTGGGACCCTTCCCTATCTGCCTAAGCATTTGGTTGTCTCCTGCCTCTATCACAACCACGTACTATGTGTCTTACCATCCCCAGTGCCCAACACTGTGCTGTGGGCATAGTAGGTGCTCAATAAATTTTTACATAAAGAATGAATGACTCACCCAATACATAAAGTTTCCATTATTTACCCCACATCTAACACACTGCCTTATTCTTTCTGAAACTGAAGCTCAGTTACTATTTTTCAGCTTACTCCCACAGTCTCTCAAGATGTTCCTGCAATTTATTCATGTCACCCTGGCATTTCACTATCAGGAAAAACCAGTGTCATCAGCAAATTTGAAGATGTCACTGTGCACTCCATCTTCTAGATCACATCTAAAAATGTTCTCTGAAACTAATCCTCAAAGGACTTCTCAGTTTACATTTCCTGTATCTAGACATGTTTATTCTTACTCCTGGTGCATGGATAGAAATTCAGTCCATAGGGATGCATGACAATATTCTTTTTCCAAGTCTGATGATTATTTAATTTTAAAAACAGCTGTTTGGACTTGATCAAAAGTTTTTGAAGGTCAAATAATTTGCATTCTCTCTGCTCCAAAACATGAAGAGCAGTGGATACATTTAAAGCTTTACTATTAGGTATGTACCTAAATGTTTCTGTATGGAGTCAAAAACACCAGGTTATTTTGAGAGGCAATGAAGTGATGAATAATCTTAGGTGGTTATGGATATGATCTTCCTGGAGGTATTATCCGGCTGTATGACCATATGCCAAACTACCCATTACCCCACTTAGATGTCTATTCAAAACAAAATGTAAAGTTGTATATAGCTCTGTGGATATCTTTCAGAGCTACTTTTTAATCTCTCAGTTTACTGATAATTTTTACATTCTAATCTTATTGTGCAATCTAAGATATGAGCTTGAATTAGAATTCATCACATTTTTCAT
This sequence comes from Theropithecus gelada, assembly GCF_003255815.1. Taxonomy (NCBI): domain Eukaryota; kingdom Metazoa; phylum Chordata; class Mammalia; order Primates; family Cercopithecidae; genus Theropithecus; species Theropithecus gelada. The sequence continues at coordinate 16,370,431 of NC_037680.1, forward strand.
CTAACCCCAACACACACACACATTCACACACATACACAGCACATAATGATGATAATTTGGGCTTCAGTCACCACACCTGTTTTCTATTAAGAAAAATTAACCCAGGCATGGTGGTTCACTCCTGTAATCCCAGCACTTTGCAGGGCTAAGAAGGGCGAATCACCTGAGGTCAGGAGTTCAAGACTAGCCTGGCCAACATGGAGAAACCTCATCTCTACTAAAATTACAAACAAATTAGCCAGGCGTGGTGGCAGGCACCTGTAATCCCAGCTACTCGGGAGGCTGAGGCAGGAGAATGGCTTGAACCCTGGAGGCAAAGGTTGCATTGAGCAGAGATCATGCCACTGCACTCCAGCCTGGGCATAAGAGCAAAACTCTGTTTCAAAAAAAACAAAAAGAAAGAAAAACTAATCCTTATTTCATATTCATCTCCTTGAAATTTATACCTGTATTTGATAATTGACATATCTTCAAAGTAATTTTAATATTTAACCTACAGCCAGTATAGATTGTCAAATGTCAAAATATGATATCAGAAGCAAAAATGCCCCTCATCTGGAACCATAGAATATAGTTTCCTACTTAAGATTTTTTATTTTTTCAAATTGCCATTGCAATTTGAATAAAGACCTCAGACGTTCCAAAACATAATAGTTTTCAAATTGCATTGATTGTCTCTGGAATAGCTTTCTTTCTTTTTTCATGTAGCTTTTATTTGAGGTATTTATCCTAGTGACCATTATTGTTGATTTACCTGGGTGAAATTGAATTTACTTTTGATGACCTCAATTTAAATCCCCTCAATAGCAACTTCATTGTTTATTTCATGGTGCTACACCATTTTTTCATGGAGGAGTTTGCTAGCACTGATTTTGTGGAATCTCAGAAGTGATATCTTGGATATCATTGAATCCCATGGTGAATAATGAAATATCCTCAGACAAAAACTGCAGAGAAGCCTTCTCAGAAACTGCTTTGTTGTGGGTGAATTCAGCTCACAGAGTTACATCATTGTTTTCATTGAGAAGCTTGCTAACAGTGTTTTCCCACAACCTGCAATGAGACACACGGGGGCCTTTGAGACCACAAATATCCTCACCTCAAAAAAGAAAGCTTTCTGAGAAACTGCTTTGTGATGTGTGAATTCAACTCACTGAGTTACACCTGTATTTCATGGAGCTGTTTGCTAGCCCTGTTTTTGTGGAATCTGAGAATCGATATTTTGGATCACTTTGAACACTATATGGCCAAAGGAAATATCCTCAGATAAAAACCAGAATGCTTTCTGAGAAACTGCTTTGTGACGTGTGAATTAATCTCACAGAGTTACACGTGTATTTCGTGGAGTCATTTGCTAGAACTGTTTTTGTGGAATCTGAGAAGTGATATTTTGAATCGCTATGAAGAACCCTCGGACAAAGGAAATATCCTCAGATAAAAACCAGAGAGAAGCTTTCTGAGAAACTGCTTTATGATGCATAAATTCATCTCACAAAGTTACACCACTCTTTCATGGGGGAGTTTGCTAGCACTATTTTTGAGGATCTCAGAAGTGATATTTTGGATATCATTGAATCCCATGGTGAAAAATGAAACATCGTCAGATAAAACCTGGAGAGAAGCCTTCTCAGAAACTGCTTTGTGGTGCCTGAATTCATCTCACAGAGTTGCACTATTGCTTTCATTGAGAAGTTTGCTAACACTGTTTTCACAGAATCTGCAATGAGATAGATGGGAGTGCATTGAGAACTGAAATATCCTCAGATAAAAATGGGAAAGAAGCTTTCTGAAAACGTCTTTGTGATCTGTGAATTCATCTAACAGAGTTACACCTTTCTCTTCATGAAGCTGTCTGCTAACGCTGTTCTCGTGGAATCTGCAAAGTGATATTTGGGAGCTCATTGAGGGCTATGATGAAAAAGGAACTATCCTCGAATAAAAACTGGAAGGAAGCATTCTGAGAAACTGCATCATGAGGTGTGAATGCAACTCACGGAGTTACACTTTTCTTTTCATTGATCAGTTTGCTAACACTGTTTTCAGGAAATCTGCAATAGGATATTTCTTAGCGCAATGAAGCTTATGGTGACAAAGGAAATATCCTCAGATAAAAACGTGAAAGAAGCTTTCTGAGAAACTGCTTTGTGATGGGTGATTTCGTCTCACAGAGTCACACTTTCATTTCATGGAGCAGTCTATTACCACTGTCTTTGGGAAATCTGAGAAGGGATACTTTGGATCGCTTTGAGGCCTATGCTGATAAAGGAAATATCCTCAATTAAAAACGTGAAAGAAGCTTTCTGAGAAACTTCTTTGTGATACGTGAATTCACCTCACAGAGTCACAACTTAGTCTTCATGAAGCAGTTTGCTAACACTGTTTTCGTGGAATCTGCAAAGTGATATTTGGGAACGCATTGAGGCCTATGGTGAAAAAGGAAGTATCCTCAGATAATAACTAGAAAGAAGCTTTCTGAGAAATTGTTTTCTGATGTGTGAATCCACCTCACAGAGTTACACCTTCTTTTCAAGGAGCAGTCTGTTACCACTGTCTTTGGGGAAACTGAGAAGGGATACTTTGGATCGCATTGAAGACTATGCTGACAAAGGAAATATCCTCAAATAAAAACGAGCAACAAGCTTTCTGAGAAACTTCTTTGTGATGTGTGAATTCATCACACAGAGATTCACCTTTCCCTTCTTGTAGCAGTTTGTTAACACTGTTTTTGTGGAATATGCAAACTGATATTTGGGAATGCTTTGAGGCCTATGGTGAAAAAGGAATTATCCACAGATACAAACTGGAAAGAAGTGTTCTGAGAAACTGCATTGTGATGTGTGAAAGCAACTCACTGAGTTACACTTTTCTCTTCATTGATCAGTTTGCTAACACAGTTTTCTTAAAATCTGCAATGGGATACTTCTTAGTGCAATGAAGCTTATGGTGACAAAGGAAATATTCTCAGATAAAAAAGTGAAAAAAGCTTTCTGAGAAATTGTTTTCTGATATGTGACATCATCTCACGGAGTTACAACACTATTTCGTGGACCGTTTGCTAGCACTATTTTTGTGGATTCTGAGAACTGGTATTTCGGATGGCTTTGAAGACCTGAGGATATTAATGCTGTCAAAGCGCCCCCATGTGTCTCATTGCAGATTCTGCGAAAACACTGTTAGCAAGCTTCTCTTTTTTTTTTTTTTTTTTTTTTTTCTCAATGAAAACAATGATGTAACTGTGAGCTGAATTCACCCACAACAAAGCAGTTCCTGAGAAGGCTTCTCTGCAGTTTTTGTCAGAGGATATTCCATTATTCACCATGGGATTCAACGATATCCAGGATATCACTTCTGAGATTCCACAAAATCAGTGCTAGAAAACTCCTCCATGAAAGAGTGGTGTAACACTGTGAAATGAATTGACATATCAAAAGCAGTTTCTTAGAAAGCTTCATTACAGTTTTTATCAGAGGGTATTTCCTTTGTCTTTATACTCTTCAAACCCATCTGAAATATCAGTTCTCACAATCCACAAAAACAGTGCTAGCAAACGGCTCCATGAAATACTGGTATAACTCTGTGAAATGAAGTCACATATCAGAAAGCAATTTCTCAGAAAGATTCCTTCACGTTTTTATCTGAGAATATTTACTTTGTTGCCCTAAGCTTCATTGCACTAAGAAGTATCCCATTGCAGATTTCAAGAAAACTGTTAGCAAATTGATCAATGAAAAGTGTAACTCTCTGAGTGCATTCACACATCACAATACAGTTTCTCAGAATGCTTCCTTCCAGTTTTTATATGTGGATAATTCCTTTTTCACCATAGGCCTCAATGCGCTCCCAAATATCACTTAGCAGATTCCACGAAAACAGTGTTAAGCAAACTGTTTCATGAAGACTAAGTTGTAACTCTGTGAGATGAATTCATATATCACAAAGAAGTTTCTCAGAAAGCTTCTTTCACATTTTTAATTGACAATATTTCCTTTATTAATGCAGGCCTCAATACGATCCAAAGTATCCCTTTTCATATTCCCCAAAGACAGTGGTAACAGACTTCTTCAGGAAATGAAAGTGCAACTCTGTGAGATGAATTCACACATCACAAGGAAGTTTCTCCGAAAGTTTCTTTCTCCTTTTTATCTGAGGAAATTCCCTTTGTCCCTATAGTCTTCAAAGTGATTCGAAATATTAGTTCTCAGATTCCACAAAAACAGGGTTAGCCAACAGCTCCACGAAACACAGCTGTAACTCAGTAAGTTGAAATCACACATCACAAAGCAGTTTCTCAGAAGTCTTCTTTCTAGTTTTTATCTGAGGATATTTCCTTTGTCACCGTAAGTCTCATTGCACTATGAAATATGGCATTGCAGATTTCAAGAAAACTGTTAGCAACCTGATCAATGAAGAGAAAAGTGCAACTCTATGAGTTGCATTCACACATCACAATGCAGTTTCTCAGAAAGCTTCTTTCCAGTTTTTATCTGTGGATATTTCCTTTTTCACCATAGCCCTCAATGTGCTACCAAATATCACTTTGCAGATTCCACAAGAACAGTGTTAGCAAACTGCTACAAGAAGAGAAAGGTGAATATCTGTGTGATGAATTCACACATCAGAAAGGAAGTTCTCAGAAAGTTTCTTTCTAGTTATTGTCTGAGGACACATCCTTTTTCACCATTGGCCTCAATGCGTTCCCAAATATCACTTGGCAGATTCCACAAAAATAGTGTTAGCAAACTGTTCCATAAAAAGAAAGTGTAACTCTGTGAGATGAATTCACATCACAAAGCAGTTTCTCAGAATGCTTCTTTCTAGTTTTTATTTAAGGATATTCCCTTTGTCACCGTGAACTTCATTGCGCTAAGAAATATCCCATTGCAGATTTTAAGAAAACTGTGTTAGCAACCTGATCAATGAAGACAAAAGTATAACTCTGTGGGTTGCATTCACACATCACAATGCAGTTTCTCAGAACGCTTCTTTCCAGTTCTTATCTATGGATATTTCCTTTTACATCACAGGCCTCAAATCGCTCCCAAATATCATTTTGCATATTTCACGAAAACAGTGTTATCAAACTGCTACAAGAATGGAAAGGTGAATCTCTGTGTGTTGAATTCACACATCAGAAAGCAAGTTCTCAGAAAACTTCTTTCCAGTTTTTTTCTGAGAATATTTCCTTTGTCACCATAAGCTTCGTTGGGCTAAGAAATATACCATTGCAGATTTCTAGAAAACAGTGTTAGCAAACTGATCAATGAAGAGAAAAGTGTACTTCTGTGAGTTGCATTCACACATCACAATGCAGTTTCTCAAAATACTTCTTTCCAGTTTTTATCTGAGGATATTTCCTTTTTCACCATAGCCCTCAATGCGCTCCCAAATATAACTTTGCAGATTCCACGAGAACAGTGGTAGTAAACGGCTTCAGGAAGAGAAAGGTGCAACTCTGTGAGATGAATTCACTCATCACAACGAAGTTTCTCAGATAGCTTCTTTCTTGTTTTTATCTGAGGATATTTCCTTTGTCCTTATACCCCTCAAAGAGATCTGAAATATCAGTTCTCAGGTTCCACAAAAACAGGGCTTGCAAAGGGCCTCCACGAAATACAGGTGTAGCTCTGTGAGTTGAATAAACACATCACAATGCAGTTTCTCAGAACGCTTCTTTCCAATTTTTATCAGTGGATATTTCCTTCTTCAAAATAGCCCTCAGTGTGTTCCCAAATATCACTGTTCAGACTCCACGAAAACAGTGTTAGCAAACTGCTACAAGAAGGGAAAGGTGAATCTCTGTGTGATGAATTCACACATCAGAAAGCAATTTCTCAGAAAGCTTCTTTCTAGTTATTATCTGAGCATACTTCCTTTTTTACCATAGTCCTCAATGTGCTCCCAAATATCACTTTGCAGATTCCATGAAAACAGTGTTAGCAAACTGCTTCATGAAGACTAAGTTGTAACTCTGTGAGATGAATTCACATATCACAAAGAAGTTTCTCAGAAAGCTTCTTTCACGTTTTTAATTGAGGATATTTCCTTTATCAGCATAGGCCTCAATGTGATCCAAAGTATCCCTACTCAGCTTCCCCAAAGACAGTGGTAATAGACTGCTCCGTGAAACAAAAGTGTAAATCTCTGAGATGAATTCACGCATCACAAAGGAGTTTCTCAGAAAGCTTCTTTCTAATTTTCATCTGAGGATATTTCCTTTGTCACCGTAAGCTTCATTGCGTTAAGAAATATTCATTGCAGATTTCAAGAAAACAGTGTTAGCAAACAAAGCAATGAAAAGAAAAGTGTAACTCTGTGAGTTGCATTCACACGTCACAATGCAGTTTCTCAGAACGCTTCTTTCCACTTTTTATCTGTGGATATTTCCTTTTTCACCATAGACCTCAAAGCTCTCCCAAATATCACTGTGTATATTCCATGAAAACAGTGTTAGCAAACTGCTACAAGAACGGAAAGGTGAATCTCTGTGTGTTGAATTCACACATCAGAAAGCAAGTTCTCAGAAAGCTTCTTTCTAGTTATCATCTGTGGACACTTCCTTTTTCACCATAGGCCCCAATGCACTCCCAAATATCACTTTGCAGATTCCATGAGAACACTGTTAGCAAAAGGCTTCATATAGAGAAAGGTGTAACTCTGTGAGATGAATTCATACATCACAAAGAAGGTTCTCAGAAAGCTTCTTTCCCGTTTTATCTGAGGATATTTCTTTTGTCCTTATACTCCTCAAAGTGATCCGAAATAACTGTTCTCAGATTCCATGAAAACTGGACTAGCAATCGGCTCCACGAAATACAGGTGTAACTCAGTGAGTTGAATTCACACATCACAAAGCAATTCTCAGAATGCTTCTTTCTAGTTTTTATCTGAGGATATTTCCTTTGTCACCGTAAGCTTCATTGCGCTAAGAAGTATCCCATGTCAGATTTCAAGAAAACTGTGTTAACTAACTGATCAATGAAAAGAGAAGTGTAACTCTCTGAGTTGCATTCACACGTCACAATGCGGTTTCTCAAAACGCTTCTTTCCAGTTTTTATCTGAGGATATTTCCTTTGTCACCATAAGCTTCATTGCGTTAAGAAATATCCCATTGCAGATTTCAAGAATACAGTGTTAGCAAACTGATCAATGAAAATAAAAGTGTAACTCTGAGAGTTGCATTCACACATCACAATGCAGTTTCTCAGAACGCTTCTTTCTAGTTTTTATCTGAGGATATTTCCTTTGTCACCGTAAGTCTCATTGTGCTATGAAATATGGCATTGCAGATTTCAAGAAAACAGTGTTAGCAAGCTGATTAATCAAAACAAAAGTATACCTCTGTGTGTTGCATTCACATGTCACAATGCAGTTTCTCAAAACGCTTCTTTCCAGTTTTTATCTGAGGACATTTCCTTTTCCACCATAGGCCTCAATGCGCTTCCAAATATCACTTTGCAGATTCCACGAGAACAGTGATAGCAAACGGCTTTATGTAGAGAAACGTGTAACTTTCTGATATGAATTCACTTATCACAAAGAAGTTTCTCAGAAAGCTTCTTTCATGTTTTTAATTGATTATATTTCCTTTATCAGCATAGGCCTCAATGTGATCCATGGTATCCCTTCTCAGATTCCCCAAAGAGAGTGGTAAGGGACTGCTCCATGAAACGACAGTGTAACTCTTTGAGATGAATTCACACATCACAAAGAAGTTTCTCAGAAAGCTTCTTTCACATTTTTATCTGAGGATATTTCCTTTGTCCTTATACTCTTCAAAGCGTTTCGAAATATCAGTTCTCAGATTCCACAAAAACAGGACTAGCAAACGGCTCCATGAAATACAAGTGTAACTCAGTGAGTTGAATTTACACATCACAAAGCAGTTTCTCTGAGGATATTTCCTTTGTCACCGTAAGCTTCATTGCACTAAGAAATATCAGATTGCAGATTTCAAGAAAACTGTGTTAGCAAAGTGATTGATGAAGAGAAATGTGTATCTCTGTGAGTTGCATTCACACATCACAACGAAGTTTCTCAGAAAGCTTCTTTCTGTTTTGAGCTGAGATATTTGTGGTCTCAAGGCGCTCCCGTATGTCTCATTGCAGATTCTGCGAAAACACTGTTAGCAAGCTTTTCAATGAAAACAATGAGGTAACTCTGTGAGCTGAATTCAATCACAACAAAGCAGTTCCTGAGAAGGCTTCTCTGCAGTTTCTGTCTGAGGATATTTCATTATTCACCATGGGATTCAACAATATCCCAGACATCAATTCTGAGATTCCATAAAATCAGTGCTAGCAAACTCCTCTATGAAAGAACGGTGTAACACTGTGAAATGAAAAGACAAATCCAAAGCAGTTTCTTAGAAAGCTTCATTCCGGTATTTCTCTGAGAATATTTCCCTTGTCCTTATACTCTTCAAACCCATCAGAAATATCAGTTCTCACAAAAAACAGGGCTAGCAAATGACTCCACAAAATACCAGTGTAACTCAGTGAGTTGAATTCACACATCACAAAGCAGATTCTCAGAAAGCTTCTTTCTAGTTTTTCTCTTAGGATATTTTTTTGTTACCGTAAACTTCATTGCGCTAAGAAGGATCAGATTGCAGATTTCAAGAAAACTGTGTTAGCAAACAGATCGATGAAGAGAAATGTGTATCTCTGTGAGTGGCATTCACACATCACAATGCAGTTTCTCAGAATGCTTCTTTCCATTTTTTATCTGTGGATATTTCCTTTTTCACCGGAGCCCTCAAAGTGCTCCCAAATATCACTTTGCAGATTCCATGAAAACAGTGTTAGCAAACTACTCCAAGAAGGGAAAGGTGAATCTCTGTGTGATGAATTCAGACATCAGAAAGCTAGTTCTCAGAAAGCTTCTCTCTAGTAATTATCTGAGGAAACTTCCTTTTTCGCCATAGGCCTCAATGCACTCCCAAATATCACTTAACAGATTCCACGAAAACAGTGTTAGCAAACTGCCTCATGAAGACTAAGTTGTAAATCTGTGAGATTAATTCAAATAACACAAAGAAGTTTCTCAGAAAGCTTCTTTCACGTTTTAAATTCATGATATTTCCTTTATCAGTGTAGGCCTCAAGGTCATCCAAAATATGCCTTCTCAGCTTCTACAAAGACTAATAATAGACTGCTTCATGAAATAAAGAATAACTCTCTGAGATGAATTCACATATCACTTCTTTCTCGTTTTCATCTGAGGATACTTCCTTTGGCCGTAGAGTCTTCCAAGCATTCCGAAATATCAATTCTCAGATTCCACTAAAACAGGACTAGCGAACGTCTCCAGGAAATACCGATGTAACTCAGTGAATTGAATTCACACATCAAAAACCAGTTTCTCAGAAAACTTCTTTCTAGTTTTTCTCTGAGGATATTTCCATGGTCACCGTAAGCTTCATTGCACTAAGAAGAACCAGAGGGCAGATTTCAAGAAACCACTGTTAGCAAACTGAACGATGAAGGGAAATGTGCATCTCTGTGAGTTCCATTCACACATCACAATGCAGTTTCTCAGAACGCTTCTTTCCTGTTCATATCTGTGGATATTTTCTTTTTCACCAGAGCGCTCAAAGCGCTCCCAATTATCACTTTGCAGATTCGATGAAAACAATGTTAGCAAACTACTACAAGAAGGGAAAGGTGAATCTCTGTGTGATGAATACAGACATCAGACAGCTAGTTCTCAGAAAGCTTCTTTCTATTTATTATCTGAGGATACTTCCTTTTTCACCATAGGCCTCAATGTGCTCTCAAATATCACTGAACAGATTCCACGAAAACAGTGTTAGCAAACTGCTTCATGAAGACTAAGTTGTAACTCTGTGAGATGAATTCACATACCACAACGAAGTTTCTCAGAAAGCTTCTTTCATGTTTTTAATTGAGGATATTTCTTTATCATCGTAGGCCTCAAGGCCATCCAAGGTATGCCTTCTCAGCTTCCCCAAAGACAGTGGTAATAGACTCCACCTTGAAAGGAAAGTGTAACTCTGTGAGATGAATTCACACATCACAAAGCAGTTTTCAGAAAGCTTCTTTTTAGTTTTTATCTGAGGATATTTCCTTTGTCCTTATAGTCTTCAAAGCGATGTGAAATATCAGTTCCCAGATTCCACAAAAACAGGGCTAGCAAACGGCTCCACGAAATACAGCTGGAACTCAGTGAGTTGAATTCACACATCACACACAGAGTAGTTTCTCAGAACGCTTCTTTCTAGTTTTTCTCTGAGGACATTTCCTTTGTCACTGTAAGCTTCATTGAGCTAAGAAGTATACCATTACAGATTTCAGGAAAACTGTTAGCAAACTGATCCATAAAGAGAAAAGTGTAACTCTGTGAGTTGCATTCACACATCACAATGCAGTTAATCAGAACGCTTCTTTCCAGTTTCTATCTGTGGATATTTCCTTTTTCACCATAGGCCTCAAAGCGCTTCCAAATATCACCTTGCAGACTCCACGAGAACAGTGTTAGGAAATGGCTTCGTGGAGGGAAAGATGTAACTCTCTGAGATGAATTCACACATCACGACGAAGTTTCTCAGAAATCTTCTTTCTCGTTTTTATCTGAGGACATTTCCTTTGCCGTATACTCTTCAAGCTATCTGAAATATCAATTCTCAAATTCCACAAAAACAGGACTAGCAAATGGCTGCATGAAATACTGGTGTAACTCACTGAGTTGAATTCACACATCAAAAAGCAGTTTCTCAGAAAGCTTCTTTCTAGGTTTTTTCTGAGGATATTTCCTTTGTCACCATAAGCTTCATTGCGCTAAGAAGTATCAGATGGCAGATTTCAAGAAAACTGTGTTAGCAAAAAATCGATGAAAAGAAATGTGTATCTTTGTGAGTTGCATTCACACATCACAACGCAGTTTCTCACAATGCTTCTTTCCTGTTCATGTCTGTGGATATTTTCTTTTTCACCGGAGCCCTCAATGCGCTCCCAGTTATAACTTTGCAGATTCCATGAAAACAACGTTAGCAAACTACTATGAGAAGGGAAATATGAATATCTGTGTGATGAATACAGACATCAGAAAGCTAGTTCTCAGAAAGCTTCTTTCTATTTGTTATGTGAGGATACTTCCTTTTTCACCATAGGCCTCAATGAGCTCCCAAATATCACTGAACAGATTCCATGAAAACAGTGTTAGCAAACTGCTTCATGAAGACTAAGTTGTAACTCTGTGAGATGAATTCACATTCCACAACAAAGTTTCTCAGAAAGCATCTTTCATGTTTTTAATTGAGGATATTTCTTTATCAGCGTAGGCCTCAATACCATCCAAATTATGCCTTCTCAGCTTCCCCAAAGACAGTGTTTATAGACTGCACCATGAAAGGAAACTGTAACTCTGCGAAATGAATTCACGCATCACAAAGCAGTTTATCAGAAAGCTTCTTTTTAGTTTTTATCTGAGGATATTTACTTTGTCCTTATAGTCTTCAAAGCGATCCGAAATATCAGTTCCCAGATTCCACAAAAACAGGGCTAGCAAATGGCTCCACGAAATGCAGGTATAACTCAGTGAGTTGAATTCACACATCAAAAAGCAGTTTCTCAGAAAGCTTCTTTCTAATTTTTCTCTGAGGATATTTCCTTTGTCACCATAAGCTTCATTGCGCTAAGAAGTATCTGATGGCAGATTCCAAGAAAACTGTGTTAGCAAACTGATCGATGAAGAGAAATATGTATCTCTGTGAGTTGCATTCACACATCACAGACCAGTTTCTCAGAACGCTTCTTTCTAGTTTTTCTCCGAGGAAATTTCTTTGTCACCATAAGCTTCATTGTGCTAAGAAGTATCCCATTACAGATTTCAGGAAAACTGTTTTAGCAAACTGATCAATGAAGAGAAAAGTGTAGCTCTGTGAGTTACATTCACACATCACAATGCAGTTAATCAGAACGCTTCTTTCCAGTTTGTATCTGTGGATATTTCCTTTTTCACCAAAGCCCTCAATGCGCTTCCAAATATCACTTTGCAGACTCCACGAGAACAGTGTTAGGAAACGGCTTCATGAAGGAAAAGATGTAACTCTCTGAGATGAATTCACACATCACAAAGAAGTTTCTCAGAAAGCTCCTTTCACGTTTTTATCTGAGGATATTTCCTTTGTCACCGTAAGCTTCATTGCGCTAAGAAGTATCATATGGCAGATTTCAAGAAAACTGTGTTAGCAAACTGATCGATGAAGAGAAATGTGTATCTCTGTGAGTTGCATTCACACATCACAATGCAGTTTCTCAGAACTCTTCTTCCTCGTTTTTATCTGAGGATATTTCCTTTGTCCTTATAGTCTTCAAAGCGATCTGAAATATCAGTTCCCAGATTCCACAAAAACAGAGGTAGCAAACAGCTCCACGAAATACAGGTGTAACTCAGTGAGTTGAATTCACACATCACAGAGGAGTTTCTCAGAACGTTTCTTCCTAGTTTTTCTCTGAGGATATTTCCTTTGTTACCGTAAGCTTCATTGCGCTAAGAAGTATCCCATTACAGATTTCAAGAAAACTGTGTTAGCAAACTGATCAATGAAGCGAAAAGTGTAACTCCGTGAGTTGCATTCACACATCACAATGCAGATCTCAGAACGCTTCTTTCCAGTTTGCATCTGTGGATATTTTCTTTTTCACCATAGCCCTCATTGCGCTTCCAAATATCACTGTGCAGACTCCACGAGAACACTGTTAGAAATGGCTTCGTGAAGAGAAAGATGTATTTATCTGAGATGAATTCACACGTCTCAACGAAGTTTCTCAGAAGCCTCTTTCTCGTTTTTATTTGAGGATATTTCCCTTGGCCATAGAGTCTTCAAAGCGATCCGAAACATCCGTTCTCAGATTCCACAGAAACAAGACTGACAAACGGCTCCTCGACATACAGGTGTAACTCAGTGAGTTGAATTCACACATGACAAAGCAGTTTCTCAGAAAGCTTTTTTCTAGTTTTTCTCTGAGGATATTTCCTTTGGCACAATAAGCTTCATTGCGCTAAGAAGACTCAGATGGCAGATTTCAAGAAAACTATGTTAGCAAACTAATCGATGAAGAGAAATGTGTATCTCTGTGAGTTGGATTCACACATCACAGTGCAGTTTCTCTGAACGCTTCTTTCCTGTTGTTGTCTGTGGATATTTGCTTTTTCACCGCAGCCCTCAAAGCACTCCCAAATATCACTTTGCAGGTTCCACGAAAACAATGTTAGCAAACTACTACAAGAAGGGAAAGGTGAATCTCTGTGTGATGAATTCAGATATCAGAAAGCTAGTTCTCAGAAAGCTTCTTGTTGGTTATTATCTGAGGATACTTCCTTTTTCACCATAGGACTGAAGGTGCTCCCAAATATCACTGAACAGATTCCACGAAAACAGTGTTAGCAACTGCTTCATGAAGACTAAGTTGTAACTCTGTGCGATGAATTCCCATATCATAAAGAAGTTTCTCAGAAAGCTTCTTTCATGTTTTTAATTGAGGATATTTCTTGATCAGCATAGGCTTCAATGCCATCCAAAGTATCCCTTCTCAGCTATCCCAAAGACAGTGGTAATAGACTGCTCCAGGAAAGGAAAGTGTAACTCTGTGAGATGAATTATCACATCACAAAGCAGTTTACCAGAAAGCTCCTTTTTAGTTTTTATCTGCGGATATTTCCTTTGTCCTTATATTCTTCAAAGTGATCCGAAATATCAGTTCCCAGATTCTCGAAAAACAGGACTAGCAAAAGGCTCCATGAAATACAGGTATAACTCAGTGAGTTGAATTCACACATCACAAAGTAGTTTCTCAGAAAGCTTCTTTCCAGTTTTTCTCTGAGGATACTTCCTTTGGTACAATAAGCTTCATTGCACTAAGAAGTATCAGATGGCAGATATCAAGAGAACTGGGTTAACAAACTGATCGATGAAGAAAAATGTGTATCTCTCTGAGTTGGATTCCCACATCACAATGCAGATTCTCAAACGCTTCTTTCCTGTTCATATCTGTGGATATTTTATTTTCCACTGGAGCCCTCAATGCGCTCCCAATTATCACTTTGCAGATTCCATGAAAACAATGTTAGCAAACTACTACAAGAATCGAAAGGTGAATCTCTGTGTGATGAATAGAGACATTAGAAAGCTAGTTCTCAGAAAGCTTCTTTCTAGTTATTATCTGAGGATACTCTCTTTTTCACCATAGGCCTCAATGCGCTCCCAAATATCATTGAACAGATTCCACGAAAACAGGGTTAGCAAACTGCTTCTTGAAGACTAAGTTGTAACTCTGTGAGATGAATTCACATATCACAAAGAAGTTTCTGAGAAAGTTTTTTTCACGTTTTTAATTGAGGATATTTCTTTATCAGCGAAAGTCTCGATGCCATCCAAAGTATGATTTCTCAGCTTCCCCAAAGACAGTGGTAATAGACTGCTCCATGAAAGGTAAGTTTAAGTCTGTGAGAAGAATTCACACATCACAAAGCATTTGCCCAGAAAGCTTCTTTTTAGTTTTTATCTGAGGATATTTCCTTTGTCCTTATAGTCTTCAAAGTGATCCGAAATATCAGTTCCCAGATTCCACAAAAACAGGGCTAGCAAATGGCTCCACAAAACACAGGTGTAACTCAGTGAGTTGAATTCACACATCACAGAGCAGTTTCTCAGAACGCTTCTTTTTAGTTTTTCTCTGAGGATATTTCCTTTGTCACCGTAAGCTTCATTGAGCTAAGAAGTATCCCATTACAGATTTCAAGAAAACTGTGTTAGCAAACTGATCAATGAAGAGAAAAGTGTAACTCTGTGAGTTGCATTCACACATCACAATGCAGTTTCTCAGGACGCTTCTTTCCAGTTTGCATCTGTGGATATTTTCTTTTTCACCATAGCCCTCAAAGCGCTTCCAAATATCACTGTGCAGACTCCACGAGAACAGTGTTAAGAAATGGCTTCGTGAAGGGAAAGATGTAACTCTGAGATGAATTCACACATCACAACCAAGTTTCTCAGAAAGCTTCTTTCTCATTTTTATCTCAGGATATTTCCTTTGACCATAGAGTCTTCAAAGCAATCCGAAATATCAGTTTTCAGATTCCACAAAAACAGTACTGGCAAACAGCTCCTGGAAACACAGTGTAACTCAGTGAGTTGAATTCACACATCACAAAGCAGTTTATCAGAAAGTTTCTTTCCAGTTTTTCTGTGAGGATACTTCCTTTGACACAATAAGCTTCATTGCGCAAAGATGTATCAGATGGCAGATATCAAGAAAACCGGGTTAGCAAACTGATCGATGAAGAGAAATGTGTATCTCCCTGAGTTGGATTCACACATCACAATGGAGTTTCTCAGAACGATTCTTTCCTGTTTTTATCTGCGGATATTTCATTTTCCACCGAAGCCCTCAATACGCTCCCAATTATCACTTTGCAGATTCCATGAAAACAAAGTTAGCAAACTACTAAAAGAAGGGAAAGGCGAATCTCTGTGTGATGAATGGAGCCATCGGAAAGCTAGTTCTCAGAAAGCTTCTTTCTAGCTATTATCTGAGGATACTTCCTTTTTCACCATAGGCCTCAATGCGCTCCCAAATATCACTGAACAGATTCCACAAAAACAGTGTTAGAGAACTGCTTCATGAAGACTAAGTTGTAACTCTGTCACATGAATTCCCATATCACAAAGAAGTTTCTCAGGAAGTTTCTTTCAAGTTTTTAATTGAAGATATTTCTTTATCAGTGTAGGTCTCAATGCCATCCAAAGTATGCCTTCTCAGCTTCCCCAAAGATAGTGGTAATAGACCGCTCCATGAAAGGAAAGTGTAACTCTGTGAGATGAATTCACATATCACAAAGGAGTTTCTCAGAAAGCTTCTTTTTAGTTTTTATCTGAGGGTATTTCCTTTGTCCTTATAGTCTTCAAAGCGATCCGAAATATCAGTTCCCAGATTCCACAAAAACAGGGCTAGCAAATGGCTCCACGAAATACAGGTGTAACTCACTGAGTTGAATTCACACATCACAGAGCAGTTTCTCAGGACGCTTCTTTCTAGTTTTCTCTGAGGATATTTCTTTTTTCACTGTAAGCTTCATTGCACTAAGAAGTATCCCATTACAGACTTCAAGAAAACTGTCAGCAAACTGATCAATGAAGAGAAAAGTGTCACTGTGTGAGTTGCATTCACACATCATAAAGCAGTTTCTCAGAAAGCTTCTTTCCAGTTTTTCTCTGAGGATATTTCCTTTGTCACTGTAAGCTTCATTGCGCTAAGAAGTACTAGATGGCAGATTTCAAGAAAACTGTGTTAGCAAACTGATCGATGATGAGAAATGTGTATCTCTGTGAGTTGCATTCACACATCACAACGCAGTTTCTCAGAACGTTTCTTTCCTGTTCATATCTGAGGATATTTTCTTCTTCACCCGAGCCTTCAATGTGCTCCCAATTATCACTTTGCAGATTCCATGAAAACAATGTTAGCAAACTACTGCAAGAAGGGAAAGGTGAATCTTTGTGTGATGAATATAGACATCAGAAAGCTAGTTCTCAGAAAGCTTCTTTTTAATTATTATCTGAGGATACTTCCTTTTTCACCATAGGCCTCAATGCGCTCCCAAATATCACTGAACGGATTCCACGACAACAGTGTTAGCAAAGTGCTTCAGGAAAACTAAGTTGTAACTCTGTGAGTTGAATTCACGTATCACAAAGAAGTTTCTCAGAAAGCTTCTTTCACGTTTTTAATTGAACATATTTCCTTTATCAGCGTAAGCCTCAATGCCATCCAAAGCATACTTTCTCAGCTTCCCCAAAGACAGGTTTAATAGACTGCTTCATGAAAGGAAAGTGTAACTCTGTGAGATGAATTCACACATCACAAAACAGTTTCTCAGAAAGCTTCCTTTTAGTTTTTATCTGAGGAAATTTCCTTTGGCGGTATAGTCTTCAAAGCGATCCGAAATATCAGTTCTCCGATTCCACAAAAACAGGGCTAGCATACGGAGCCAGGAAATATAGGTGTAACTCAGTGAGTTGAATTCACACATCAAAAAGCAGTTTCTCAGAAAGCTTGTTCCTTTATTGAGCTGAGGATATTTGTGGTCTCAAAACGCCCCCTTGTGTCTCATTGCAGCTTCTGCGAAAATACTGTTAGCAAGTTTCTCAATGAAAACAATGATGTAACAATGTGAGGTGAATTCTCCCACAACAAAGCAGTTCCTGAGAAGGCTTCTCTGCAGCTTTTGTCTGTGGATATTTCATTGTTCACCATGGGATTCAACGATCTCCAAGACATCAATTCTGAGATTCCTCCAAATCAGTGCTTGCAAACTCTTCCATGAAAGAGTGGTGTATCACTGTGAAATGAATTGACATATCAAAAGCAGTTTCTTAGAAAGCCTCATTACAGTTTTTATCAGAGGATATTTCCTTTGTCCTTATACTCTTCAAACCCATCCGAAATATCAGTTCTCAGAATCCACAAAAACAGGGCTAGGAAACGCTTCCACGAAATACAGGGGTAACTCAGTGAGTTGGATTCACACATCACAAAGCAGTTTCTCAGAAAGCTTCTTTTTACTTATTATCTGAGGATAATTCTTTTGTCACCGTAATCTTCATAGCGCTAAGAATTATCCCATTGCAGATTTCAAGTAAACAGTGTTAGGAAACTGATCATTGAAGAGAAAAGTGTAACTCCGTGAGTTGCATTCACACATCACAATGCAGATCTCAGAACGCTTCTTTCCAGTTTGTATCTGTGGATATTTCCTTATTTACCATAGCCTTTTATGTGCTTCCAAATATCACTTTGCAGACTCCACGAGAACAGTGTAACGAAATGGCTTCGTGAAGGGAAAGATGTAACTCTCTGTGATGAATTCACACATCACAACGAAGTTTCTCAGTAAGATTCTTTCTCGTTTTTATCTGAGGATATTTCCTTTGACCTTATAGTCTTCATAGCGATCCGAAATATCAATTCTCAGATTCCACAAAAACAGGACTAGCAAACGGCTCCATGAAATACTGGTGTAACACAGTGAGTTGAATTCACACATCAAAATCAGTTTCTCAGAAAGCTTATTTCTTGTTTTTCTCTGAGGATATTTCCATGGTCACCGTAAGCTTCATTGCACTAAGAAGTATCATATGGCAGATTTCAAGAAAACTGTGTTAGCAAACTGATCGATGAAGAGAAATGTGTATCTCTGTGAGTTGCATTCACACATCACAATGCAGTTTCTCAGAACGCTTCTTTCCTGTTTTTATCTGTGGATATTTGCTTTTTCACCGGAGCCCTCAATGCGCTCCCAATTATCACTTTGCAGATTCCATGAAAACAATGTTAGCAAAGTACTACAAGAAGGAAAAGGTGAATCTCTGTGTGATGAATACAGACATCAGAAAGCTAGTTCTCAGGAAGCTTCTTTCTGGTTATAATCTGAGAATGCTTCCTTTTTCGCCATAGGCCTCAATGCTCTCCCAAATTTCTCTGAACAGATTCCATAAAAATAGTTTTAGCAATCTGCTTCATGAAGACTAAGTTTTAACTCTGTGAGATGAATTCAGACATCACAACGAAGTTTCTCAGAAAGCTTCTTTCACGTTTTTAATTGAGGATATTTCTTTATAAGCATAGGCCTCAGTGCCTTCCAAAGTATATCATATCATCTCCCCAAAGACAGTGGTAATAGACTGCACCATGACAGGAAAGTGTAACTCTGTGAGATGAATTCACACATCACAAAGCAGTTTCTCAGAAAGCTTCTTTTTAGTTTTTATCTGAGGATATTTCCTTTGTAATTATAGTCTTCAAAGTGATGTGAAATACCAGTTCCCAGATTCCACAAAAACAGGGCTAGCAAACGGCTCCACGAAATACAGGTGTAACTCAGTGCGTTGAATTCACACATCTCATAGCACTTTCTCAGAACACTTCTTTCTATTTTTTTTCTGAGGATATTTCCTTTGTCACCGTAAGCTTCATTGCACTAAGAAGTTTCAAAAGGCAGATTTCAAGAAAACTGTTAGCAAACTGATCAATGAAGAGAAAAGTGTAACTCTGTGAGTTGCATTCACATATTACAATGCAGTTTCTCAGAACGCCTCTTTCCAGTTTATATTTGTGGATATTTCCTTTTACACCATAGCCCTCAATGCGCTTCCAAATATCATTTTGCAGACTCCACGAGAACAGTGTTAGGAAATGGCTTTGTGAAGAGAAAGATGTAACTCTCTGAGATGAATTCACACATCACAACGAAGTTTCTCAGAAAACTTTCACGTTTTTAATTGAGGATATTTCTTTATCAGCGAAGGCTTCACTGCCATCCAAAGTATGCCTTCTCAGCTTCCCCAAACACAATGGTAATAGACTGCTCCATGAAAGGAAAGTGTAACTCTGTGAGATAATTCACACGTCACAAAGCAGTTTCTCAGAAAGCCTCTTTTTAGTTTTTATCTGAGAATATTTCCTTTGTCCATATAGTCTTCAAAGCGATCCGAAATATCAGTTCCCAGATTCCACAAAAACATGGCAGGCAAACGGCTCCAAGAAACACAGGTGTAACTCAGTGAGTTGAATTCACACATGACAGAGCGGCTTCTCAGAACACTTCTTTCTAGTTTTTCTCTGAGGATATTTCCTTTGTCACCATAAGCTTCATTGAGCTAAGTGGTATCCCATTACAGATTTCAAGAAAACTATGTTAGCAAACCGATCAATGAAGCGAAAAGTGTAACTCTGTGAGTTGCATTCACACATCACAATGCAGTTTCTCAGGACGCTTCTGTCCAGTTTGTATCTGTGGATATTTTCTTTTTCACCATAGTCCTCAATCCGCTTCAAATATCACTTTGCAAACTCCACGAGGACAGTGTTAGAAATGGCTTCGTGAAGGGAAAGATGTAACTCTGAGATGAATTCACACATCACAACGAAGTTTCTCAGAAAGCTTCTTTCTCGTTTTTATCTGAGGATATTTTCTTTGGCCGTAGTCTTCAAAGGGATCCAAAATATCACTTTTCAGATTCCACAAAAACAGGACTGGCAAACAGCTCCTGGAAATACAGTGTAACTCAGTGAGTTGAATTCACACATCACAAAGCAGTTTCTCAGAAAGCTTTTTTCTAGTTTTTTTCTGATAATATTTCCTTTGGCACAGTAAGCTTCATTGCGCTAAGAAGAATCAGATGGCAGATTTCAAGAAAACTGTGTTAGCAAACTGATCGATGAAGAGAAATGTGTATCTCTGTGAGTTGGATTTACACATCACAATGCAGTTTATCGGAACGCTTCTTTCCTGTTTTTATCTGTGGATATTTGCTTTTTCAACGGAGCCCTCAATGCGCTCCCAAATATCACTTTGCAGGTTCCTCGAAAACAATTTAGCAAACTACTAAAAGAAGGGAAAGGTGAATCTCTGTGTGATGAATTCAGACATCAGAAAGCTAGTTGTCAGAAAGCTTCTTGCTGGTTATTATCTGAGGATACTTCCTTTTTCACCATAGTACTGAAGGCGCTCCCAAATATCACTGAACAGATTGCATGAAAACAGTGTTAGCAAACTGCTCCATGAAGACTAAGTTGTAACTCTGTGAGATGAATTCCCATATCACAAAGAAGTTTCTCAGAAAGCTTCTTTCACGTTTTTAATTGAGGATATTTCTTTATCAGCATAGGCCTCAATGCTATCCAAAGTATGCCTTCTCAGCTTCCTCAAAGGCAGTGGTAATAGACTGCTCCATGAAAATAAAGTGTTACTCTGTGAGATGAATTAACACATCGCAAAACAGTTTATCAGACAGCTCCCTTTTGTTTTTATCTGAGGATAATTCCTTTGGCCTTATAGTCTTCAAATCGATCCGAAATATCAGTTCCCAGATTCCAGAAAAACACGGCTAGCAAATGGCTCCACAAAATACTCACTCAGTGAGTTGAATTTACACATCACAAAGCAGTTTCTCAGAAAGCTTCTTTTTAGTTTTTATCTGAGGATATTTCCTTTGTCAACGTAAGCTTCATTGCACTGGAAGTATCCAACTTCAGATTTCAAGAAAACTGTTTGAGCAAACTGATCAATGAAGAGAAAAGTGTAACTCTGTGAGTTGCATTCAAACATCACAATGCAGTTTCTCAGAACGCTTCTTTCCTGTTTGTATCTGTGGATATTTTCTTTTTCACCGTAGCTCTCAATGCGCTTCCATATATCACTTTGCAGACTCCAAGAGAACAGTGTTAGGAAATGGCTTCATGAACGGAGAGATGTAACTCTCTGAGATGAATTCACACATCACAACGAAGTTTCTCAAAAAGCTCCTTTTTAGTTTTTACCTGAGGATATTTCCTTTGTCCTTATAGTCTTCAAAGCTATCCGAAACATTAGTTCCCAGATTCCAGAAAAACAAGGCTAGCAAACGGCTCCACGGAATACAGATGTAACTCAGTGAATTGAATTCACACATCACAGAGCAGTTTCTCAGAACGCTTCTTTCTAGTTTTTCTCCGAGGATATTTCCTTTGTCACCGTAAGCTTCTTTGCGCTAAGAAGTATCCCATTACAGATTTCAAGAAAACTGTGTTAGCAAACTGATCAATGAAGAGAAAAGTGTAACCCTGTGAGTTGCATTTACACATCACAATGCAGTTTCTCAGAACGCATCTTTCCTGTTTTTATCAGTGGATATTTGCTTTTTCACCGGAGCCCTCAAAGCCCTCCCAAATATCACTTGGCAAGTTCCACGGAAACAATGTTAGCAAACTGCTTCAAGAAGGGAAAGGTGAATCTCTGTGTGATGAATTCAGACATCAGAAAGCTAGTTCCCAGAAAGCTTCTTGCTGGTTATTATCTAAGGATACTTCCTTTTTCACCAAAGGAATGAATGCGCTCCAAAATATCACTGAAGAAATTCCACGAAAACAGTGTTAGCAAACTGTTTCATGAAGACTAAGTTGTAACTCTGTGAGATGAATTCCTAAATCACAAAGAAGTTTCTCAGAAAGCTTCTTTCACGTTTGTAATTGAGGCTATTTCCTTTATCAGTGCAGGCCTCAATGCCATACAAAGTATGCCTTCTCAGGTTCCCAAAAGACAGTGGTAATAGACTGCTTCATGAAAGGAAAGTGTAACTCTGTGAGATGAATTCACACATCACAAAACAGTTTCTTAGAAAGCTTCTTTTTTTTTTCCCCCCCCCGAGGAGATTTCCTTTGACCGTATAGTCTTCAATGCGATCCCAAATATCAGTTCTCCGATTCCGCAAAATCAGGGCTAGCACATGGAACTAGAAAATACAGGTGTAACTAAGTGAGTTGAATTCACACATCACAAAGCAGTTGCTCAGAGAACTTGATTCTTTTTTGAGCTGAGGATATTTGTGGTCTCACGGCGCCACCGTGTGTCTCATTGCAGATTCTGCGAAAATACTGTTAGCAAGTTTCTCATTGAAAACAATGATGTAACTCTGTGAGCTGAATTCACCCACAACAAAGAAGTTTCTGAGAAGGCTTCTCTGCAGATTTGTCTGAGGATATTTCATTATTCACCGTGGGATTCAATGATAGCCAACGTATCCCTTCTGAGATTCCACAAAACCAGTGCTAGCAAACTCCTCCATGAAAGAGTGGGGTAACACGGTGAAATCAATTCACACCTCACAAAGCAGTTTCTCAGAAAGCTTCATTCCGCTTTTTCTCGGAGGATATTTCCTTTGTCCTTATACTCTTCCAACCCATCCGAAATATCAGTTCTCAGAATCCACACGAACAGTGCTAGCAAACGACTGCACGAAATACTGGTGTAACGCTGTGAGATGAAGTCACATATCAGAAAGCAATTTCTCAGAAAGCTTCTTTCAGGTTTTATCTGAGGATATTTCCTTTGTCACTGTAAGCTGCATAGCGCTAAGAAGTATCCCACTGCAGATTTCAAGAAAACTGTGTCAGCAAACTGATCAGTGAAGAGAAAAGCATAACTCTGTGAGTTGCATTCACACAGCGCAATGCAGTTTCTCAGAACGCTTTTTTCCAGTTTTTATCTGAGGAGATTTCCTTTTTCACCATAGCCCTCCATGAGCTCCCAAATATCAATTCCCAGAATCCACAAAAGAAGGGAAAGGTGAATCTCTGTGTGACGAATTCACACATCAGAAAGCAATTTCTGAGAAAGCTTCTTTCTAGTTATTCTCTGAGGATATTTCCGTTTTCACCATAGGCCTCAATGCGCTCCCAAATATCACTTTGCAGATTCCACGGAAACAGTGTTAGCAAACTCCTTCATGAAGACTAAGTTGCAACCCTGTGAGGTGAATGCACATATCACAAAGAAGTTTCTCACAAAGCTTCTTTCACGCTTTTAATGGAGGATATTACCTTTATCAGCGTAGGCCTCAATGCGATCCTAAGTCGCCCTTCTCAGGTTCCTCAAAGACAGTGTTAATCGACTGCTCCATGAAACGTAAGTGTAACTCTGTAAGATGAGTTCACATATCACAAAGAAGTTTCTAAGAAAGCTTTTTTCTAGTTTTTATCTGAGGATATCTCCTTTGTCAACGAAAGCTTCATTGTGCGAAGAAGTATCCCATTGCAGATTTCAAGAAAACTGTGTCAGCCCACTGATCACTGAAGAGAAATGTGTAACTCTGTGAGTTGCACTCACACATCGCAATGCAGTTTCTCAGAACGGTTCCTTTCAGTTTTTATCTGAGGAGATTTCCTTTTTCACCATAGCCCTCCATGGGCTCCCAAATATCACTTTCCAGAATCCACGAGAACTGTGTTAACAAACTGCTACAAGAAGGGAAAGGTGAAACTCTGTGTGAAGAGTTCACGCATCAGAAAGCAATTTCTGAGAAAGCTTCTTTCTAGTTATTATCTGAGCATATTTCCGTTTTCACCATGGACCTCAACGCGCTCCCAAATCTCACTTTGCAGATTCCACAAAAACCGTTTTAGCAAACTGCTTCGTGAAGACAAAGTTGTAACTCGGTGAGATGAATTCACATATCACAAAGAAGTTTCTCAGAAAGCTACTTTCTAGTTTTTATTTGAGTATATTTCCTTTGTCACCGTAAGCTTCATTGCGCTAAGAAATATCCCAATGCAGATTTCAAGACAACAGTGTTAGCAAACGGATCAATGAAAAGGAAAGTGTAACTCTGTGAGTTGCATTCACATGTCACAAGGCAGTTTCTCAGAAAGCTTCTTTCCAGTTTTTATCTGAGGAGAATTCCTTTCTCACCATATCCCTCCACGGGCTCCCAAATATCACCTTGCAAATTCCATGAGAACAGTCTTAGCGAATGGCTTCATGAGGAGAAAGGGGTAACTCTGTGAGATGAATTCACAGATGACGAAAAGTTTCTCAGAAAGCTTCTTTCTCATTTTATCGGAGGATATTTCCTTTGGCCCTATAGTCTTCCAAGGGATCCGAAATATCGGTTCTCAGATTCCACAAAAACAGGGCTAGCCAACGGCTCCGCGAACTACAGGTGTAACTCAGTGAGTTGAAGTCACACATCACAAAGCAGTTACTCAGAAAGCTTCTTGCTTTTGTGAGCTGAGGTTATTTGTGGTCTCGGAGCGCCACCGTGTGTCTTAGGGCAGATTCTGCGAAAACACCGTTAGCAAGCTTCTCAATGAAAACATTGATGTAATCCTGTGAGCTGAATTCATCCACAACGAAGAAGTTTCTGAGAAGGCTTCTCTGCAGATTTGTCTGAAGATATTTCATTCTTCACTGTGGGATTAACGATTGCCAAGGTATCCCCTCCGAGATTCCACAAAATCAGTGTTAGCAAACTCCTCCATAAAAGAGTGGGGTAACACTGTGAAATGAATTTACACATCACAAAGCAGTTTCTCAGAAAGCTTCATTCCGCTTTTTCTCGGAGGATATTTCCTTTGTCCTTATACTCTTCCAACCCATCCGAAATATCAGTTCTCAGAATCCACACGAACAGTGCTAGCAAACGACTGCACAAAATACTGGTGTAACTCTGTGAGATGAAGTCACATATCAGAAAGCAATTTCTCAGAAAGCTTCTTTTAGGTTTTTTTCTGAGGATATTTCCTTTGTCACCGTAAGCTGCATAGCGCTAAGAAGTATCCCATTGCAGATTTCAAGAAAACTGTGTCAGCAAACTGAACACTGAAGAGAAAAGCATAACTCTGTGAGTTGCGTTCACATGCACAATGCAGTTTCTCAGAACGTTGCTTTACAGTTTTTATCTGAGGAGATTTCCTTTTTCACCATAGCCCACAATGAGCTCCCAAATATCAGTTTCCAGAATCCACGAAAACAGTGTTAGCAAACTGCCACAACAAGGGAAAGGTGAATCTCTGTGTGATGAATTCACATATCACAAAGCAATTTCTGAGAAACCTTCTTTCTAGTTATTCTTTGAGGATATTTCCATTTTCACCGTAAGCTTCATTACTCTAAGAAATATTCCAATGCAGATTTCAAGACAACAGTGTTAGCAAACGGATCAATGAAAAGGAATGTGAAACTCAGTGAGTTGCATTCACATGTCGCAAGGCAGTTTCTCAGAAAGCTTCTTTCCAGTTTTTATCTGAGGAGATTTCCTTTCTCATCATAGCCCTTCACGGGCTCCCAAATATCACCTTGCAAATTTCACGAGAAGAGTCTTAGCGAACGGCTTCATGAGGAAAAAGGGGTAACTCTGTGAGATGAATTCACAGATCACAAAGAAGTTTCTCCGAAAGATTCTTTCTCATTTTTATCCGAGGATATTTCCTTTGGCCCTGTAGTCTTCCAAGGGATCCGAAATATCGGTTCTCAGATTCCACAAAAACTGTGCTAGCCAACGGCTCCACGAAATACAGGAATAACTCAGTGAGTTGAAGTCACACATCACAAAGCAGTTATTCAGAAAGCTTCTTGCTTTTGTGAGCTGAAAGATGCCACCGTATGTCTCGGGGCGCCACCGTGTGTCTTATGGCAGATTCGGTGAAAACACTGTTAGCAAGCTTCTCAATAAAAACAATGATGTAATTCTGTGAGCTGAATTCACCCACAACAAAGAAGTTTCTGAGAAGGCTTCTCTGCATATTTGTCTGAGGATATTTCAGTATTCACCGTGGAATTCAATGATAGCCAAGGTATCCCTTCTGAGATTCCACAAAACCAGTGCTAGGAAACTCCTCCATGAAAGAGTGGGGTAACACCGTGAAATCAATTCACGCCTCACAAAGCAGTTTCTCAGAAAGGTTCATTCCGGTTTTTCTCCGAGGATATTTCCTATGTTCTTATATTCTTCCAACTCATCCGAAATATCAGTTCTTAGAACCCATACGAACACTGCTAGCAAACGACTGCACGAAATAGTAGTGTAACTCTGTGAGATAAAGTCACATATCAGAAAGCAATTTCTCAGAAAGTTTTCTTCAGGTTTTTATCTGAGGGTATTTCCTTTGTCACCGTAAGCTGTGTAGCGCTAAGAAGTATCCCGGGGGGGCGGAGCAAGATGGCCGAATAGGAACAGCTCCAGTCGCCAACTCCCAGCGCGAGCGACACAGAAGACCGGTGATTTCTGCATTTTCAACTGAGGTACTGGGTTCATCTCACTGGGGAGTGCCGGACGATCGGTGCTGGTCAGCTGCTGCAGCCCGACCAGCGAGAGCTGAAGCAGGGCGAGGCATTGCCTCACCTGGGAAGCGCAAGGGGGAAGGGAATCCCTTTTCCTAGCCAGGGGAACTGAGACACACAACACCAGGAAAATCGGGTAACTCCCACCCCAATACTGTGCTTTAAGCAAATAGGCACACCAAGAGATCATATCCCACACCTGGCCGGGAGGGTCCCACACCCACGGAGCCTCCCTCATTGCTAGCACAGCAGTCTGTGATCTACCGGCAAGGCAGCAGCGAGGCTGGGGGAGGGGCGCCTGCCATTGCTGAGACTTAAGTAAGTAAACAAAGCTGCTGGGAAGCTCCAACTGGGTGGAGCTCACAGCAGCTCAAGGAAACCTGCCTGTCTCTGTAGACTCCACCTCTGGGGGCAGGGCACAGCTAAACAACAACAACAACAAAAAAGCAGCTGAAACCTCTGCAGACGCAAACGACTCTGTCTGACAGCTTTGAAGAGAG
>NC_037680.1:16402546-16422678 GCF_003255815.1 Theropithecus gelada
GAAAGGATTCCCTATTTAATAAATGGTGCTGGGAAAATTGGCTAGCCATAAGTAGAAAGCTGAAACTGGATCCTTTCCTTACTCCTTATATGAAAATTAATTCAAGATGATTTAGGGACTTAAATGTTAGAGCTAATACCATAAAAATCCTAGAGGAAAACCTAGGTAGTACCATTCAGGACATAGGCATGGGCAAAGACTTCATGTCTAAAACACCAAAAGCAATAGCAGCAAAAGCCAAAATTGACAAATGGGATCTAATTAAACTAAAGAGCTTCTGCACAGCGAAAGAAACTACCATCAGAGTGAACAGGCAACCTACAGAATGGGAGAAAATTTTTGCAATCTACTCATCTGACAAAGGGCTAATATCCAGAACCTACAAAGAACTCAAACAAATTTACAAGAAAAAAACTAACAACCCCATCAAAAAGTGGGCAAAGGATATGAACAGACATTTCTCAAAAGAAGACATTCATACAGCCAACAGACACATGAAAAAATGCTCATCATCACTGGCCATCAGAGAAATGCAAATCAAAACCACAATGAGATACCATCTCACACCAGTTAGAATGGCGATCATTCAAAAGTCAGGAAACAACAGGTGCTGGAGAGGATGTGGAGAAATAGGAACACTTTTACACTGTTGGTGGGATTGTAAACTAGTTCAACCATTATGGAAAACAGTATGGCGATTCCTCAAGGATCTAGAACTAGATGTCCCATATGACCCAGCCATCCCATTACTGGGTATATACCCAAAGGATTATAAATTATGCTGCTATAAAGACACATGCACACGTATGTTTATTGCAGCACTATTCACAATAGCAAAGACTTGGAATCAACCCAAATGTCCATCAGTGACAGATTGGATTAAGAAAATGTGGCACATATACACCATGGAATACTAGGCAGCCATAAAAAAGGATGAGTTTGTGTCCTTTTTAGGGACATGGATGCAGCTGGAAACCATCATTCTTAGCAAACTATCACAAGAACAGAAAACCAAACACCGCATGTTCTCACTCATAGGTGGGAACTGAACAATGAGATCACTTGGACTCAGGAAGGGGAACATCACACACCGGGGCCTATCATGGGGAGGGGGGAGGGGGGAGGGATTGCATTGGGAGTTAACCTGATGTAAATGACGAGTTGATGGGTGCAGCACAGCAACATGGCACAAGTATACATATGTAACAAACGTGCACGTTATACACATGTACCCTAGAACTTAAAGTATAATAATAATAAAAAAATTTTAAAAAAAAAGTATCCCATTGCAGATTTCAAGAAAACTGTGTCAGCAAACTGCTCACTGAAGAGAAAAGCGTAACTCTCTGAGATGCATTCACACAGCCCAATGCAGTTTCTCAGAATGCTTCTTTCCAGTTTTTATCTGAGGAGATTTCCTTTTTCATGATAGCCTTCCATGAGCTCCCAAATATCACTTCTCAGAATCCACGAAACCAGTGTTAGCAAACTGCCACAAGAAGGGAAAGGTGAATCTCTGTGTGATGAATTCACACATCAGAAAGCAATTTCTGAGAAAGCTTCTTTCTAGTTATTCTCTGAGGATATTTCCATTTTCACCATAGGCCTCAATGCGCTCCCAAATATCACTTTGCAGTTTCCACGGAACAGTGTTAGCAAACTGCTTCATGAAGACTAAGTTGCAACCCTGTGAGGTGAATGCACATATCACAAAGAAGTTTCTCACAAAGCTTCTTTCACGCTTTTAATGGAGGATATTACCTTTATCAGCGTAGGCCTCAATGCGATCCAACGTCGCCCTTCTCAGGTTCCTCAAAGACAGTATCAATAGACTGCTCCAGAAATGTAAGTGTAACTCTGTGAGATGAATTCATACATCACAAAGAAGTTTCTAAGAAAACTTCTTTCTAGTTTTTATCTGAGGATATTTCCTTTGTCACCGTAAGCTTCAAGGCGCGAAGAAGTATCCCATTGCAGATTTCAGGAAAACTGTGTCAGCAAACTGATGCCTGAAGAGAAAAGTGTAACTCTGTGAGTTGCACTCACACATCGCAATGCAGTTTCTCAGAACGTTTCTTTCCAGTTTTTATCTGAGGAGATTTCGTTTTTTACCACAGCCCTCCATGGGCTCCCAAATATCACTTTCCAGAATCCACGAGAACAGTGTTGGCAAACTGCTACAAGAAGGGAAAGGTGAAAATGTGTGTGATGAGTTCACACATCAGAAAGCGATTTCTGAGAAAGCTTCTTTCTAGTTATTATCTGAGCATATTTCCGTTTTCACTGTGGGCCTCAATGCGCTCAAAAATATCACTTTGCAGATTCCACGGAAACAGTGTTAGCAAACTCCTTCATGAAGACTACGTTGTAACCCTGTGAGGTGAATGCACATATCACAAAGAAGTTTCTCACAAAGCTTCTTTCACGCTTTTAATGGAGGATATTACCTTTATCAGCGTAGGCCTCAATGCGATCCTAAGTCGCCCTTCTCAGGTTCCTCAAAGACAGTGTTAATCGACTGCTCCATGAAACGTAAGTGTAACTCTGTGAGATGAATTCACACATCACAAATAAGTTTCTAAGAAAGCTTCTTTCTCGTTTTTATCTAAGGATATCTCCTTTGTCACCGTAAGCTTCATTGCGCTAAGAAGTATCCCATTGCAGATTTCAAGAAAACTGTCTTAGCAAACTGATGCCTGCAAAGAAATGTGTAACTCTGTAAGTTGCATTCACACATCGCAGTGCAGTTTCTCAGAACGCTTCTTTCCAGTTTTAATCTGAGGATATTTCCTTTTTCACCATAGCCCTCAATGAGCTCCCAAATATCACGTTGCAGAATCCACGAACACAGTATTAACAAACTGCTACAAGAATGGAAAGGTGAAACTCTGTGTGATGAAGTCACACATCAGAAAGCAATTTCTGAGAAAGCTTCTTTCTCGTTATTATCTGAGGATAGTTCCTTTATCACCATAGGCCTCAAGGCGCTCCCAAATATCACTTTGCAGTTTCCACGAAAACAATGTTAGCAAACTGCTTCATGAAGACTAAGTTGTGACTCTGTGAGATGAATTCACATATCAAAAAGCAGTTTTTCACAAAGCTTCTTTCTCGTTTTTAATTGAGGAAATTTCCTCTATCAAGGTAGGCCTCAATGCGGTCCAAAGTAGCCCTCCTCAGGTTCCTCAAAGACAGTGTTAATCGACTGCTCTATGAAACGTAAGTGTAACTCTGTGAGATGAATTCATACATCACAAAGAAGTTTCTAAGAAAGCTTCTCTCTAGTTTTTATCGGAAGATATCTCCTTTGTCACCGTAAGCTTCATTGCGCTAAGAAGTGTCCTGTTGAAGATTTCAAGAAAACTGTGTTCGCAAACGGATGTCTGAAGAGAAAGGTGTAACTCTGTGAGTTTTATTCACATGTCACAATGCAGTTTCTCAGAAGGCTTCTTTCCAGGTTTTATGTGAGGATATTTCCTTTTTCACCATAGCCCTCCATGGGCTCCCAAATATCACTTTGCCAATTCCACGAGAACAGTCTTAGCTAACTGCTTCATGAGCAGAGAGGTGTAACTCCGTAAGATGTATTCACAGATCACAAAGAAGTTTCTCAGAAAGCTTCTTTCTCAGTTTTATCGGAGGATATTTCGTTTGGCCCTACAGTCCTCAAAGGGATGCGAAATATCAGTTCTCATATTCCACAAAAATCGGGCTAGCCAACGGATCCACGAAATAGAGCAGTAACTCAGTGAGTTGAATGCCCACATCACAAAGCAGTTTCTCAGAAAGCGTCTTTCTTTTTTGAGCTGAGGTTATTTGTGGTCTCGGTAGGCCACGGTGTGTCTATTGCAGATTCTGCAAAAACACTGTTAGCAAGCTTCTCAATGAAAACAATGATGTAATCCTGTGAGCAGAATTCACCCACACCAAAGAAGTTTCTGAGAAGGCTTCTCTGCAGATTTGTCTGAGGTTCTTTCATGATTCACCATGGGACTGAAGGATATATAGGATATCACTTCTGAGATTCCACAAAATCAAGGCTAGCAAACTCCTCCATGAAAGAGTGGTGTAACACTGTGAAGTGAATTCACATCACAAAGCGGTTTGTCAGAAAGCTTCATTCCGGTTTTTCTTGGAGGATATTTCCTTTATCCTTCTACTCTTCAAACCCATCCGAAATATCAGTTCTCAGAAATCACAAAAAGAGGTCTAGCAAACGGCTGCAAGAAATAGTGGTGTAACTCTGGGAGACGAAGTCACATATCAGAAAGCAATTTCTCAGAAAGCTTCTTTCACGTTTTTCTCTGAGGGGATCTCCTTTGTCATCATAAGCTGCATAGCGCTAAGATGTATCCTGTGGCAGATTTCAAGAAAACTGTGTTAGCAAACTGATGCCTGACGAGAAATGCGTAACTCTGTGAGTTGCATTCACACATCGCAGTGCAGTTTCTCAGAACGCTTCTTTCCAGTTTAATCTGAGGATATTTCCTTTTTCACCATAGCCCTCAAAGAGCTCCCAAATATCACTTTGCAGAATCCACGAACACAGTTTTAGCAACCCGATGCCTGAAGAGAAATGTGTAACACTGTGAGTTGCATTCACACATTGCAGTGCAGTTTCTCAGAACGCTTCTTTCCAGTTTTAATCTGAGGATATTTCCTTTTTCACCATAGCTTTTAATGACCTCCCAAATATCACTTTGCAGAATCCACAAACACAGTGTTAACAACCTGATTCCTGAAGAGAAATGTGTAACTCTGATTTGCATTCACACATCGCAGTGCAGTTTCTCAGAACGGTTCTTTCCAGTTTTAATCTGAGGATATTTCCTTTTTCACCGTAGACCTCAATGAGCTCCCAAATATCACTTTGCAGAATCCACGAACACAGTGTTAGCAAACGAATGCCTGAAGAGAAATGTGTAACTCTGTGAGTTGCATTCACATGTCACAATGCAGTTTCTCAGAAGGCTTCTTTCCAGGTGTTATCTGAGGATATTTCCTTTCTCACCATAGAACTCCATGGGCTCCCAAATATCACTTTCCCAATTCCACGAAAACAGTCTTAGCGAACCGTTTCATGAGGAGAGAGGTGTAACTCTGTGAGATGAATTCGCAGATCACAAAGAATTTCCTCTGCAAGGTTCTTTCTCATTTTTATCCGAGGATATTTCCTTTGACCCTATACACCTCAAAGGGATATGAAATATCAGGTCTCAGATTCCACAAAAACCGGGCTAGCCAACGGATCCAGGAAATACAGCTGTAATTCATTGAGTTGAATGCACACATCCACAGCAGTTTCTCAGAAAACGTCTTTCTTTTTTGAGCTGAGGTGATTTGTGGTCTCGGAGCCCCACCCTGTGTCTTATTGCAGATTCTGCGAAAACACTTTTAGCAAGCTTCTCAATGAAAACAATGATGTAACCCTGTGAGCTGAATTCACCCACACCAAAGAAGTTTCTGAGAAGGCTTCTCCGCAGATTTGTCTGAGGTTCTTTCATGATTCACCATGGGATTCAACGATATCTAGGATATCACTTCTGAGATTCCACAAAATCAGTGCTAGCAAACTCCTCCATGAAAGAGTGATGTAACACTGTGAAATGAATTCACACATCACAAAGCGGTTTGTCAGAAAGCTTCATTCCGGTTTTCCTTGGAGGATATTTCCTTAGTCCTTCTACTCTTCAAACCCATCCGAAATATCAGTTCTCAGAATCCACTAAAACAGGGGTAGCAAACGGCTGCACGAAATACTTTTGTAACTCTGGGAGACGAAGTCACATATCACAAAGCAATTTCTCAGAAAGCTTCTTTCACGTTTTTATCTGAGGAGATCTCCTTTGTCACTGTAAGCTGCATAGTATCCTGTGGCAGATTTCAAGAAAACTGTGTAAGCAAACTGATGCCTGAAGAGAAATGTGTAACTCTGTGAGTTACATTCACATATCTCTGTGCAGTGTCTCAGAATGCTTCTTTCCAGTTTTAATCTGGGGATATTTCCTTTTTCACCATAGCTTTCAATGAGCTCCCAAATATCACTTTGAAGAATCCACGAACACAGTGTTAGCAACCTGATGCCTGAAGAGAAATGTGTAACTCTGTGAGTTGCATTCACACATCGCAGTGCAGTTGCTCAGAGCGCTTCTTTCCAGTTTTAATCTGAGGATATTTCCTTTTCCACCATAGCCCTGAATCCGCTCCCAAATATCACTTTGCAGAATCCAGGAGCACAGTGTTAGCAAACTGATTTCGGAAGAGAAATGTGTAACTCTGTGAGTTGCATTCACATGTCACAATACACTTTCTCAGAAGGCTTCTTTTCAGTTTTAATCTGAGGATTTTTCCTTTTTCACCATAGCCCTCAATGAGCTCCCAAATATCACTTTGCGGAATCCACGAACACAGTGTTCGCAAACTGATGCCTGAAGAGAATTGTGTATCTTTGTGAGTTGCATTCACACATCGCAGTGCAATATTACAGAACGTTTCTTTCCAGTTTTAATCTGAGAATATTTCGTTTTTCACCATAGACCTCAATGAACTCCCAAATATCAGTTTACAGAATCCACGA
This sequence comes from Theropithecus gelada, assembly GCF_003255815.1. Lineage (NCBI taxonomy): Eukaryota > Metazoa > Chordata > Mammalia > Primates > Cercopithecidae > Theropithecus > Theropithecus gelada. The sequence goes on from NC_037680.1 coordinate 16,409,124, forward strand.
ACACAGTGTTCGCAAACTGATGTCTGAAGAGAAATGTGTAACTCTGTGAGTTGCATTCACATGTCCCATGCAGTTTCTCAAAAGGCTTCTTTCCATGTTTTATCGGACGATATTTCTTTTTTCACCGTAGCCCTCCATGGGCTCCCAAATATCACTTTGCCAATTCCATGAGAACAGTCTTAGCGAACCGCTTCATGAAGAGAGAGGTGTAACTCTGTGAGATGAATTCACAGATCACAAAGAAGTTTCTCAGAAAGTTTCTTTCTCATTTTTATTGGAGGATATTTCCTTTGTCTCTATACTTCTCTAAGGAATATGAAATATCAGCCTCAGATTCCACAAAAACCGGGCTAACGAATGGATCCACGAAATACAGGTGTAACTCAGTGAGTTGAATGTACACATCACAAAGCAGTTTCTCAGAAAGCATCTTTCTTTTTTGAGTTGAGGTTATTTGTATTCTCAGACCGCCACTGTGTATCTTATTGCAGATTCTCTGAAATCACTGTTAGCAAGCTTCTCAATGAAAACAATGATGTGAACCTGTGAGCTGAATTCACCCACACCAAAGAAGTTTCTGAGAAGGCTTCTCTACAGATTTGTCTGAGGTTCTTTCATGATTCACCATGGGATTCAAAGATATCCAGGATATCACTTCTGAGATTCCACAAAATCAGTGCTGGCAAACTCCTCCATGAAAGAGTGGTGTAACACTGTGAAATGAATTCACACATCACAAAGCGGTTTCTCAGAAAGCTTCATTCCGATTTTTCTCGGAGGATATTTCCTTTATCCTTCTACTCTTCAAACCCATCCTAAATATCAGTTGTCAGAATCCACAAAAACAGGGCTAGCAAACGGCTGCAGAAAATACTGGTGTAACTCTGGGAGAATAGTCACATGTTAGAAAGCAATTTCTCAGAAAGCTTCTTTCACGTTTTTCTCTGAGAAGATCTCCTTTGTCACTGTAAGCTACATAGCGCTAAGAAGTATCCTGTGGCAGATTTCAAAAAAACTGTGTTAGGAAATGATGCCTGAAGAGAAATGTGTAACTCTGTGAGTTGCATTCACACATCGCAGTGCAGTTTCACAGAAAGCTTCTTTCCAGTTTTAATCTAACGATATTTCGTTTTTCACCATAGGTTTCAATGAACTCCCAAATATAACCTTGCAGAATCCACGAACACAGTGTTAGCAACCTTATGCCTGAAGAGAAATGTGTAACTCTGTGAGTTGCTTTCACACATCGCAGTGCAGTTGCTCAGAGCGCTTCTTTCCAGTTTTAATCTGAGGATATTTCCTTTTTCACCATAGCCCTCAATGAGCTCCCTAATATCACTTTGCAGAATCCACGAACACAGTGTTAGCAAACCGATGACTGAAGAGAAATGTGAAACTCTGTGAGTTGCATTCACACATCGCAGTGCAGTTTCTCAAAACGCTTCTTTCCAGTTTTAATCTGGGGATATTTCCTTTTTTCCATAGCCCTCAATGAGATCCCAAGTATCATTTTGCAGAATTCACGAACACATTTAAGCAAACTGATGCCTGAAGAGAAATGTGTAACAATGTGAGTTGCATTCACACATCGCAGTGCAGTTTCTCAGAACGCTTGTTTCCAGTTTTAATCTGAGGATATTTCCTTTTTCAACATAGCCCTCAATGAGCTCCCTAATATCACTTTGCAGAATACACGAACACAGTGTTAGCAAACTGATGCCTAAAAAGAAATGTGTAACTCTGAGTGTTGCATCCACACATCGCAGTACAGTTTCTCAGAACGGTTGTTTCCACTTTTAATCTGAGGATATTTCTTTTTTCACCATAGCCCTCAATGAGCTCCCAAATATCACTTTGCAGAATCCACGAACACAATGTTAGCAGACCGATGCCTGAAGAGAAATGTGTAACTCTGTGAGTTGCATTCACACATCACAGTGCAGTTTCTCAAAACGCTTCTTTCCAGTTTTAATCTGAGGATATTTCCTTTTTCACCATAGCCCCCAAACGGCTCCCAAATATCGCTTCACAGAATCCACGAACACAGTTTTAGGAAACTGATGCCTGAACAGAAATGTGTAACTCTGTGTGTTGCAGTCACATGTCACAATGCAGTTTCTCAGAAGGCTCCTTTCCAGATGTTATCTGAGGAGATTTCCTTTTTCACCATAGCCCTCCATGGGCTCCCAAATATCACTCTGCCAATTCCATGAGAACAGTCTTAGCGAAACGCTTCATGAGGAGTGAGGTGTAACTCTGTGAGATGAATTCACAGATCACAAAGAAGTTTCTCTGAAACCTTCTTTCTCATTTTTATCGGAGGATATTTCCTTTGGCCCTATAGTCCTCAAAGAGATCCGAAATATCAGTTCTCAGATTCCACAAAAAGCAGGCTAGCCAACGCATCCACGAAATACAGCTGTAACTCAGTGAGTTGAATGCACACACCACAAAGCCGTTTCTCAGAAAGCCTCTTTCTTTTTTGAGCTGAGGTGATTTGTGGTCTCGGTAGGCCACCGTGTGTCTTATTGCAGATTCTGTGAAAACACTGTTAGCAAGCTTCTCAATGAAAACTATGATGTAACCCTGTGAGCTGAATTCACCCACACCAAAGAAGTTTCTGAGAAGGCTTCTCTGCAGATTTGTCTGAGGTTCTTTCATGATTCACCATGGGATTCAACGATATCCAGGATATCACTTCTGAGATTCCACAAAATCAAGGCTAGCAAACTCCTCCATGAAAGAGTGGTGTAACACTGTGAAGTGAATTCACACATCACAAAGCGGTTTTTCAGAAAGCTTCTTTCCGGTTTTTCTCGGAGGATATTTCCTTTGTTCTTCTACTCTTCAAACCCATCCGAAATATCAGTTCTGAGAATCCACAAAAAACAGGGATAGCAAACGGCTGCACGAAATAGTGTCGTAACTCTGGGAGACGAAGTCACATATCAGAAAGTAATTTCTCAGAAAGCTTCTTTCACGTTATTATCTGAAGAGATCTCCTTTGTCACTGTAAGCTGTATAGCACTAGGAAGTATCCTGTGCCAGATTTCAAGAAAGCACTGTTAGCAAACTGATGCCTGAAGAGAAATGTGTAACTCTGTGAGTTGCATTCACACATCGCAGTGCAGTTTCTCAGAACGCTTCTTTCCAGCTTTAGTCTGAGGATATTTCCTTTTTCACCATAGCCCTCAATGAGCTCCCAAATATCACTTTGCAGAATCCACGAACACAGTGTTAGCAAACTGATGCCTGAAGAGAAATGTGTAACTCTGTGAGTTGCATTCATGTGTCACAATGCAGTTTCTCAGAAGGCTTCTTTCCAGGTTTTATCTGAGGATATTTCCTTTTTCACCATAGCACTCCATGGGCTCCCAAATACCACTTTGCAATTCCACAAGAACAGTCTTAGCGAACCGCTTCACGAGGAGAGAGGTGTAACTCTGTGAGATGAATTCACAGATCACAAAGAAGTTTCTCAGAAAGCTTCTTTCTCATTTTCCTCGGAGGATATTTCCTTTGGCCCTATAGTCCTCACCGGGATCCGAAATACCAGATCTCACATTCCACAAAAACCGGGCTAGCCAATGGATCCACGAAATATAGCTGTCACTCAGTGAGTTGAATGCACACATCACAAAGCAGTTTCTCAAAAAGCGTCTTTCTTTTCTGAGCTGAGATGATTTGTGGTCTCGGAACGCCTCCGTGTGTCTTATTGCAGATTCTGCGAAAACACTGTTAGATAGCTTCTCAATGAAAACTATGATGTAACCCTGTGAGCTGAATTCACCCACACCAAAGAAGTTTCTGAGAAGGCTTCTCTGCAGATTTGTCTGAGGTTCTTTCATGATTCACCATGGGATTCAACGATATCCAGGATATCACTTCTGAGATTCCACAAAATCAGTGCTAGCAAACTCCTCCATGAAAGAGTGGTGTAACACTGTCAAATGAATTCACACATCACAAAGCGGTTTGTCAGAAAGCTTCATTCCGGTTTTTCTTGGGGGATATTTCCTTAGTCCTTCTACTCTTCAAACCCATCCGAAATATCTGTTCTCAGAATCCACAAAAACAGGGCTAGCAAACGGCTGCACGAAATACTTTTGTAACTCTGGAAGACGAAGTCACATATCACAAAGCAATTTCTCAAAAGGCTTCTTTCACGTTTTTATCTGAGGAGATCTCCTTTGTCATTGTAAGCTGCATAGCGCTAAGAAGTATCCTGTGGCAGATTTCAAGAAAAATGTGTTTGCAAAATGATGCCTGAAAAGAAATGTGTAACTCTGTGAGTTGCATTCACACATCGCAGTGCAGTTTCTCAGAACGCTTCTTTCCAGTTTTAATCTGAGGATATTTCCTTTTTCACCATAGCCCTCAATGAGCTCCCTAATATCACTTTGCAGAATCCATGAACACAGTGTTAGCAAACTGATGCCTGAAGAGAAATGTGTAACTCTGTGAGTTGTATTCACACATTGCAGTGCAGTTTCTCAGAATGCTTCTTTCAGTTTTAATCTGAGGATATTTCCTTTTTCACCAGAGCCCACAATGAGCTTCCAAATATCACTTTGCAGAATCCACGAACACAGTGTTAGCAAACTCATGCCTGAAGAGAAATGTGTAACTCTGTGAGTTGCATTCACACATCGCTGTGTAGTATCTCAGAATGGTTCTTTCCAGTTTTAATCTGAGGATATTTCCTTTTTCACCATAGCCTTCAAAGAGCTCCCCAATATCACTTTGCAGAATCCACGAACACAGTTTTAGCAACCTGATGCCTGAAGAGAAATGTGTAACTCTGTGAGTTGCATTCACACATCGCAGTGCAGTTTCTCAGAACGCTTCTTTCCAGTTTTAATCTGAGGATATTTCCTTTTTCACCATAGCCCTCAATGAGCTCCCAAATATTACTTTGCAGAATTCATCAACACAGTGTTAGCAAACTGATGCCTGAAGAGAAATGTGTAACTCTGTGAGTTGACTTGACATTTCATAATGCAGTTTCTCTGAAGGCTTCCTTCCAGGTGTTATCTGAGGATATTTCCTTTTTTACCGTAGCCCTCAATGAGCTCCCAAATATCACTTTGCAGAATCCGTGAACACAGTGTTAGCAAACTGATGCCTGAAGAGAAATGTGTAACTCTGTGAGTTAGATTCACCTCTCACAATGCAGTTTCTCAGAAGGCTTCTTTCCAGGTGTTATCTGAGGATATTTCCTTTTTCACCATAGCCCTCCATGGGCTCCCAAATATCACTTTGCCAATGCCACGAGAACAGTCTTAGCGAACCGCTTCATGAGGAGAGAGGTACAACTTTGTGAGATGAATTCACAGATCACAAAGAAGTTTCTCAAAAAGCTTCTTTCTCATTTTTCTCGGAGGATATTTCCTTTGGCCCTATAGTCCTCAAAGGGATCCGAAATACCAGTTCTCAGATTCCACAAATATCGGGCTAGACAACGGATCCACGAAATTCAGCTGTCACTCAGTGGGTTGAATGCACACATCACAAAGCAGTTCCTCAGAAAGCGACTTTTTTTCTTGAGCTGAGGTGATTTGTGGTCTCGGAGCTCCACCGTGTGTCTTATTGCAGATTCTGCGGAAACACTGTTAGACAACTTCTCAACTAAAACAATGATGTAACCCTGTGAGCTTTATTCACACACACCAAAGAAGTTTCTGAGATTGCTTCTCTGCAGATTGGTCTGAGATTCTTTCATGATTCACCATGGGATTCAACGATATCCAGGATATCACTTCTGAGATTCCACAAAATCAGTGCTAGCAAACTCCTCCGTGAAAGAGTGGTGTAACACTGTCAAATGAATTCACACATCACACAGTGGTTTGTCAGAAAGCTTCATTCCGGTTTATCTCGGAGGATATTTCCTTTGTTCTTCTACTCTTCAAACCCATCCGAAATATCAGTTCTGAGAATCCACAAAAAACAGGGCTAGCAAACGGCGGCATAAAATAGTGGCGAAACTCTGGGAGACGAAGTCACATATCAGAAAGCAATTTCTCAGAAAGCTTCCTTCAGGTTTTTATCTGAGGAGATCTAAACTGTCACTGTAAGCTGCATAGTGCTAAGAAGTATCCTGTGGCAGATTTCAAGAAAAATGTGTTAGCAAACTGATGCCAGAAGACAAATGTGTAGCTCTGTGAGTTGCATTCACACATCGCAGTGCAGTTTTTCAGAAAGTTTCTTTCCAGTTTTAATCTGAGGATATTTCCTTTTTCACCATAGTCCTCAAAGAGCTCCCAAATATCACTTTGAAGAATCAACCAACACAGTGTTAGCAAACTGACAACTAAAGAGACATGTGTAACTATGTGAGTTGCATTCACCTGTCACAATGCAGTTTCTCAGAAGACTTCTTTCCAGGTGTTATCTGAGGATATTGTCTTTTTCACCATGGCCCTCAACGGGCTTCCAAATATCACTTTGGAAATTCCACAAGAACAATCATAGTGAACGGCTTCTTGAAAGAAAAGCTGTAATTCTGTGAGATGAATTAACAGAACACATACAGTTTCTCAGAAAGCCTCTTTCCAGTTTTTATCTGAGGATATTTTCTTTTTCACCATACCCCCCTATGGGCTGCCAAATATCACATTGCAAATTCCACAAGAACAGTCTTAGCGAACGGCTTCTTGAGGGGAAAGCTGTAACTCTGTGAGATGAATTAACAGAACACTAAGCAGTTTCTCAGAAAGCTTCTTTGCAGATTTCATCTGAGGATATTTCCTTTTTCACCATAGCCCTCAATGGCATTCCAAATATCACTTTGCAAATTCTACAAGAACGGTCTTAGCGAAAGGCTTCTTGAGGGAAAAGCTGTAACTCTGTGACATAAATTCACAGAACACAGAGAAGTTTCTCAGAAACCTTCTTTCTCATTTTTATCAGAGCATATTTCCTTTGACCCTATAGTCTTCAAAGGGATCCGAAATATCAGTTCTCAGATTCCCCAGAAATAAGGCTAGGAAACAGCTCCACGAAATACAGTTGTAACTCAGTGAGTGGAAGTCACACATCACAAAGCAGTTGCTCAGAAAGCTTCTTTCCAGTTTTTATCTGAGGATATTTTCTTTTTCACCATACCCCTCTTTGGGCTGCCAAATATCACTTTACAAATTCCACAAGAACAGTCTTACCGAAAGGCTTCTTGAGGACAAAGCTGTAAGCCTGTGAGATGGGTTAACGGAACACTAAGCAGTTTCTTAGAAAGCTTCTTTGCAGTTTTTATCTGAGGATATTTTCTTTTTCAGCATAGCCCTCTATGGGCTTCCAAATATCACTTTGCAAAGTCCACAAGAAAAGTCTTAGCGAACGGCTTCTTGAGGAGAAAGCTGTAACTCTGAGAGATGAATTAACAGAACACTAAGCAGTTTGTCAGAAAGCTGCTTTCCAGTTTTTATCTGAGGATATTTTCTTTGTCACCATAGCTCTCTTTTGGCTTCCAAATATCACTTTGCAAGTTCTACAAGAACAGTCGTAGCGAAAGGCTTCTTGAGGAGAAAGCTGTAACTGTGTGCAATTTATTCACAGGACACAAAGATGTTTCGCAGACAGCTTCTTTCTCATTTTTATCAGAGGATATTTCCTTTAGCCTTATAGACTCAAAGGGATCCGAAATATCAGTTCTCAGATTCCACAGAAATAAGGCTAGTAAACAGCTCCACGAAATACAGCGGTAACTCAGTGAGTGGAAATCACACATCACAAAGCAGTTTCTCAGAAAGCTCCTTTCCAGTTTTTATCTGAAGATATTTTCTTTTTCACCATAGCCCTCTATGGGCTGCCCAATATCACTTTGCAAATTCCACAAGAACAGTCTTAGCGAAAGGCTTCTTGAGGAGAAATCTGTAAGTCTGTGAAATGAGTTAACAGAACACTAAGCAGTTTCTTAGAAAGCTTCTTTCCAGTTTTTATGTGAGGATATTTCCTTTTTCACCATAGCCCTCCATGGCCTTCCAAATATCACTTTGCAAATTCCACAAGAACAGTCTTAGCGAAAGGCTTTTTGAGGAGAAAGCAGTAAGTATGTGACATGAAATCACAGAAGACTAAGAAGTTTCTCAGAAAGCTTCTTTCTCATTTTTATCAGAGGATATTTCCTTTGGCCTTATAGTCTTCAACGGGATCCGAAATATCAATTCTCAGATTCCACAAAAAGAAGGCTAGCAAAAAGCTCCACGAAATACAGCTGTAACTCAGTGAGTGGAAGTCACGGATCCAAAAGCAGTTTCTCACAAAGCTTCTTTCCAGTTTTTATCTGTGGATATTTTCTTTTTCACCATTGCCCTCTAAGGGGTTCCAAATATCACTTTGAAAATTCCAAAAAACAGTCTTAGCGAATGGCTTCTTGAGATGAAAGCTGTAACACTGTGAGGGGAATTAACAGAACCCCAAGCAGTTTCTCAGAAAGCTTCTTTCCAGATTTTATCTGAGGATATTTTCTTTTTCACCATAGCCCTTATGGGCTTGCAAATATCACTTTTCAAATTCCACAAGAATATTCTTAGTGAACGGTTTCTTGAAAGAAAAGCTGTAACTCTGTGAGATGAATTAACAGAACACTAAGCAGTTTCTCAGAAAGCTCCTCCCAGTTTTAATCTGAGGATATTTTCTTTGTCACCGTAGCCCTTCATGGGCTTCCAAATATCATTTTGCAAATACCACAAGAACAGTCTTAGCGAAAGGCTTCTTGAAGATAAAGCTGTAACTCTGTGAGATGATTTCACAGAACACAAAGACGTTTCTCAGAAAGCTTCTTTCTCATATTCTTCGGAGGATATTTCCTTTGGCCCTCTAGACTTCAAAGGAATCCGAAATATCAGTTATCAGATTCCACAGAAATAAGGCTAGCAAACAGTTCCACAAAATACAGCTGTAACTCAGTGAGTGGAAGTCACATATCACACTGCAGTTGCTCAGAAAGCAACTTTCCAGGTTTTATCTGAGGATATTTTCTTTTTAACCATACCCCTTCATGGGATGCCAAATATCACTTTGCCAATTCCACAAGAACAGTCTTAGCGAAAGGCTTCTTGAGGGGAACGCTGTAACTCTGTGAGATGAATTAACAGAACACTAAGCAGTTTCTCAGAAAGCTTGTTTCCAGTTTTTGTCTGAGGATATTTTCTTTTTCACCATAGTCCTCCATGGGCTTCCAAATATCACTTTGCAAATTCCACAAGAAGAGCTTAGCGAAAGGCTTCCTGAGGGGAAAGCTGTAACTCTGAGGGATGAGTTCAGAGACCACAAAGAAGTTTCTCAGAAAGTTTCTTTCTCGTTTTTATCGGAAGATATTTCCTTTGGCCCTATAGACTTCAAGGGGATCCGAAATATCCATTTTCAGATTCCACAGATATAAGGGTAGCAAATATCTCCACGAAATCCAGCTGTACTCAGTGAGTGGAAGTCACACATCACAAAGCAGTTTCTCAGAAAGCTTCTTTCCAGGTTTTACCTGAGGATATTTTGTTTTTCACCATAGCCCTCCATGGGCTTCCAAATATCCGTTTGCCAATTCCACAAGAACAGACTTAGCGAAAGGCTTCTTGAGGGGAAAGTTGTAACTCAGTGAGATGAATTCACAGAACACAAAGACGTTTCTCAGAAAGCTTCTTTCTCATTTTTGTCAGAGGATATTTCCTTTGACCCTATAGATTTCAAAGGGAAAGGAAATATCCGTTCTCAGATTCCACAAAAATAAGGCTAGCAAACAGCTTCACGAAATACAGCTTTAACTCCGTGAGTGGAAGTCACACATCACAAAGCAGTTTTTCAGAAAGCTTCCTTCCAGTTGTTATCTGAAGATATTTTCTTTTTCACCATAGCCCTCTATGGGCTTCCAAATATCACTTTGCAAATTCCACAAGACCAGTCTTATCGAACGGCTTCTTGAGGGGAAAGCTGTAACACTGTGAGATGAATTAACAGAACTCTAAGCAGTTTCTCAGAAACCTTCTTTCCAGTTTTTATCTGAGGATATTTTCTTTTTCACCGTAGCCCTCCATGGGCTTCCAAATATCACTTTGAAAATTTCACAAGAACAGTCTTAGCGAAAGGCTCCTTGAGGGGAAAGCTGTAACTCTGTGAAATGCATTCAAAGAAGTTTCTCAGAAAGCTTCTTTCTCATTTTTATTGGAGGATATTTCCTTTGGCTCTATAGTTTTCAAAGGGATCCGAAATATCAGATCTCAGATTCCACAAAAAGAAGCCTAGCATACACTTCCAAGAAATACAGCTGTAACTCAGTGAGTGGAAGTCACACATCAAAAAGCAGTTTCTCAGAAATCTTCTTTCCTGGTTTTATCTGAGGATATTTTCTTTTTCACCATAGCCCTCTATGGGCTTCCAAATATCACTTTCCAAATTCCTCAAGAAGTCTTAGCAAAAGGCTTCTTGAGGGGAAAGCTGTAACTCTGTGAAATGAATTCAAGGAACACAAAGTAGTTTCTCAGAAAGCTTCTTTCTCAGTTTTATCAGAGGATATTTTCTTTGGCCTTATAGTCTTCAAAGGGGTCCGAAATATCAGTTCTCAGATTCCACAGAAATAAGGCTAGCTAACATCGGCAAAAAATACAGCAGTAACTCAGTGTATGAAAGTCACACATCACAAAGCAGTTTCTCAGAAAGCTTCTTTCCAGTTTTTATCAGAGAATATTTTCTTTTACACCATTGCCCTCTAAGGGGTTCCAAATATCACTTTGAAAATTCCAAAAAACAGTCTTAGCGATTGGCTTATTGAGTGGAAAGCTGTAATACTGTGAGGGGAATTAACAGAACCCCAAGCAGTTTCTCAGAAAGCTTCTTTCCAGATTTTATCTGAGGACATTTTCTTTTTCACCATAGCCCTTATGGGCTTCCAAATATCACTTTTCAAATTCCACAAGAATATTCTTAGTGAACGGCTTCTTGAAAGAAAAGCTGTAACTCTGTAAGATGAATTAACAGAACACTAAGCAGTTTCTCAGAAAGCTCCTCCCAGTTTTTATCTGTGGATGATTTCTTTTTCACCATAGCCCTCCATGGGCTTCCAAATATCATTTTGCAAATACCGCAAGAACAGTCTTAGCGAAAGGCTTCTTGAGGGTAAAGCTATAACTCTTGAGATGATTTCACAGAACACAAAGACGTTTCTCAGAAAGCTTCTTTCTCATATTCTTCGGAGGATATTTCCTTTGGCCCTCTAGACTTCAAAGGAATCCGAAATATCAGTTATCAGATTCCACAGAAATAAGGCTAGCAAACAGTTCCACAAAATACAGCTGTAACTCAGTGAGTGGAAGTCACATATCACACTGCAGTTGCTCAGAAAGCATCTTTCCAGGTTTTATCTGAGGATATTTTCTTTTTAACCATACACCTTTATGGGATGCCAAATATCACTTTGCCAATTCCACAAGAACAGTCTTAGCGAAAGGCTTCTTGAGGGGAATGCTGTAACTCTGTGAGATGAATTAACAGAACACTAAGCAGTTTCTCAGAAAGCTTGTTTCCAGTTTTTGTCTGAGGATATTTTCTTTTTCACCATAGTCCTCCATGGGCTTCCAAATATTACTTTGCAAATTCCACAAAAAGAGCTTAGCGAAAAGCTTCTTGAGGGGAAAGCTGTAACTCTGAGGGATGAATTCACAGATCACAAAGAAGTTTCTCAGAAACCTTCTTTCTCATTTTTATCGGAGGATATTTCCATTGGCCCTATAGACTTCAAAGGGATCCAAAATATCCATTTTCAGATTCCACAGATATAAGGGTAGCAAATATCTCCACGAAATACAGCTGTACTCCGTGAGTGGAAGTCACACATCACAAAGCAGTTTCTCAGAAAGCTTCTTTCCAGGTTTTACCTGAGGATATTTTCTTTTTCACCATAGCCCTCCATGGGCTGCCAACTATCACTTTGCAAATTCCACAAGAAAAGTCTTAGCGAAAGGCTTCTTGAGGAGAAAGCTGTAACTCTGTGAGATGAATTAACAGATCACTAAGTAGTTTCTTAGAAAGCTTCTTTCCAGTTCTTATCTCAGGATATTTTCTTTTTCACCATAGCCCTCCATGGACTTCCAAATATGGCTTTGCAAATTCCACAAGAACACTCTTAGCGAAAGGTTTCCTGAAGAGAAAGCTGTAGCTCTGTCAGACGAATTCACAGAACACAAAGAAGTGTCTCAGAAAGCTTCTTTCCCATTTTTATGGGATGATATTTATTTGGCCCTATAGACTTCAAAGGGATCCTACACATCAGTTCTCAGATTCCACAGAAATAAGGATAGCAAACAGCTTCCCGAAATACTGCTGATACTCAGTGAGTGGAAGTCGGACATCACAGAGCAGTTTCTCAGAAAGCTTCTTTCCAGGTTATATCTGAGGATATTGTCTTTTTCACCATGGCCCTCAACAGGCTTCCAAATATCACTTTGGAAATTCCACAAGAACAATCTTAGTGAACGGCTTCTTGAAAGAAAAGCTGTAATTCTGTGAGATGAATTAACAGAACACATACAGTTTCTCAGAAATCCTATTTCCAGTTTTTATCTGAGGATATTTTCTTTTTCACCATACCCCCCCTATGGGCTGCCAAATATCACATTGCAAATTCCACAAGAACAGTCTTAGCGAAAGGCTTCTTGAGGAGAAATCTGTAAGTCTGTGAAATGAGTTAACAGAACACTAAGCAGTTTCTCAGAAAGCTTCTTTCCAGTTTTTATGTGAGGATATTTCCTTTTTCACCATAGCCCTCCATGGCCTTCCAAATATCACTTTGCAAATTCTACAAGAACGGTCTTAGCGAAAGGCTTCTTGAGGGGAAAGCTGTAACTCTGTGACATAAATTCACAGAACACAGAGAAGTTTCTCAGAAACCTTCTTTCTCATTTTTATCAGAGCATATTTCCTTTGACCCTATAGTCTTCAAAGGGATCCGAAATATCAGTTCTCAGATTCCACAGAAATAATGCTAACAACTAGCCCCTCGAAATACAGCTGTAACTCAGAGGGGAAGTCACACATCACAAAGCAGTTTCTCAGACAGCTTCTTTCCAGGTTTTATCTGACAATATTTTCTTATTCACCATAGTCCTTTATGGGCTTCCAAATATCACTTTGCAAATTCCACAAGATCAGTCTTAGCGAACGGCTTCTTGAGAGAAAAGCTGTAACTCTGTGAGATGACTTAACCGAACACTAAGCTGTTTCTCAGAAAGCTTCTTTCCAGTGTTTATCTGAGGATATTTTCTTTTCCACCATAGCCCTCCATGGGCTTCTAAATATCACTTTGCAAATTCCACAAAAACAGTCTTAGCGAAAGGCTTCTTGAGTGGAAAGCTGTAACTCTGTGAGATGAATTCACTGAACACAAAGAAGTATCTCAGAAAGCTTCTTTCTCATTTTTATCGGAGGATATTTCCTTTGGCCCTATAGACTTCAAAGGGATCCGAAATATCAGTTCTCAGATTCCACAGAAATAAGGCTAGCAAAGAGATTCACGAAACACAGATGTAACTCTGTGAGATGAATTAACAGAACACTAAGCAGTTTCTCA
>NC_037680.1:16422876-16439729 GCF_003255815.1 Theropithecus gelada
CTGCAGGTCACAGGGCAGTGGGAATATGTCTTACATGATTAGAGATGCCAGAGTCTTAGAGACTCTCTAAATGCTAGCCAAACAAAAGTCTTCTTTTTTTTTCTTTTGAGACTGAGACAGGGTCTCATTCTGTCTCCCAGGCTGGAGAGCAGTGGCACAATGATAGCTCAGGCTCAAGCTATCCTCCTAACTCAGTCTCCTGAGTACTGAGTAGATGAGACCACAGGCATGGGCCACCATGCCAGGCTAAGTTTTAATATTTGTAGAGCCGAGGTCTCAGTCCAGCATGGTCTCAAACTCCTGGGCTCAAGCAGTCCTCCGGCCTCAGCCTCCCAAAGTGCTAGGACTATAGGAGTGAGCCACTGGGCAAGCCAAAAGTATTTCTTAATATATAAGAATCTCCTGAGAAGGCTTTGTTCTCTTCAAGTTTACATATGTATATGGTAACATTAAGAGAATGGAGTAAGTTTATCCCCCTACTTAGGAACTTTCTAAGTAGACACTAAACTAAATGAAGACACTATAAAGCCTATACAGGAAGATTTCAGCGAAGATAACTTTCAGGTTTTGTTTTTTTTTTTTTGCCCATTGAAATCCTGAAATTCAAAGACAAATTATATCAGCGTCAACTGGAAATTTTTTAAAAAGCAGTTTCTGCGACCCTACCTGCCACCTTCTTCCATTCCATTCTGACTTGTTAAATAGGAATATTGTCATGGGATCTTCATTTTCAATGAATTCCTAGGTAACTCTACTACACAGGCATACTTAGGAGTGACTAACAAGGTCAATTCCAGATTCTCAAAGGTGGGAATCTTACATGTCAAGTGTTCTTATGGGTATTAAAGAAAAGCTTATTCAGGCTGGGCGCGGTGGCTCACACCTGTAATTCCAGCATTTGGGGAGGCCAAGGTGGGTGAAATACCTGAGGTTAGCAGTTCAGGACCAGCCTGGCCAACATGGTGAAACCCTGTCTCTACTAAAAAATACAAAAATTAGCTGTGTGTGGTGGCAGGTGCCTGTAGTCCCAGCTACTCAGGAGGCTAAGACAGGAGAATTGCTTGAACCTGGAAGACAGAGGTTGCAGTGAGCCGAGATTGCACCATTGCACTCCAGCCTGGGTGACTAGAGTGAAACTCCATCTAAAAAAAGAAGAAGAGGAAGAGGAAGAGGAAGAAGAAAAAGAAGAAGGAGGAGGAGGAGGAAAAACTTATTCAGTGATCGTTGTTAAAGCACAGTAAGGAAGACTGTATTCAGGACCATTGGGATATATATGGGGGCCACTGCAACGGGATCTTGCAATGACAGGGAAAGATCAGGTTCAATTCCAAATACAACACAGACAAGTGGAAATTTACAACCACTTGTCTATGTGTAGATAGACAGGAGTCAGATTGCAGTTCAGTGGATAGAAGATTACTAAAAGAGGTAAAGGGGATTTTGGCTAGACAGACCTGAGAGCATTCTTGTTGAAAACAGGCCTGAGTGGTCATACATCACCTGGGGGATGGTGAACATTAGGAAACTGACCAAATATCAAGGATGGGAAGTCTTTGCTAAACTAACATAACACAGTTCTTTGCTGTTTTACAAGGAAGTGCACAGACGGGCATATGAGAAGATTCAAGAGCCTGAGTCAAACTGGCCAAAAAATCTTTGTCGCGGGTAGGGACGAAATTCAGGGCGCATGGAGATCTGGGGTGAGTAGAAGGAGGACACCAGGATCTTAGTGAAGGGCCCCAAAACAGAATATTAAAGGAACCAAAAAAGTCTTTCCCTATTTTATAGAATCATAATATTCAAAACACTCACCTGGTCTGACCATGCATTAGAGGAGGACCCTGTGCAGCGACTTCTGCCTTTCTTTGCTTTCTTTTCCAAAACTACCTCTAAAGGCAAAGCTGTAAAATTAGGGGTTTGAGGTCTGACCCTCTGCTGGAATTAATTTTCCTGGGCAAATATTCCCCCAATAAATCACAAATAATTTATTAAGCTCAGAAGGAAGATAAGGAGATGAAGGTGTAAAGTTGAATTTATTATTTTAACAACAAAAAAAACTCATCTCTTTTTTTGTGAACACCATATTTTCTGTGTAAGAAAAGGACATATCGCATATGCATGGAAATCAATGCATCCATATTGTATTCAAACAGTGCCGATGGAACTAACAAATGCATAATCAGTCTAGCCCATTCTTTTGAAAATAAATTGATTTTTCAGCACTTTTCCCCAAACTCCAGTTGCTTTGAAAACAAAAATCATTTTCTTTCTTTCTGACACCAGTGCATTTTAAATGTGAGCATTTTCTCATCTAATGATTGTTTGTGTGGGTTTCTCCCACCGACTGGACATATCTAATTATCCAAATCGCTATTTAAATAGAATGCATTCTCAGTTATGTCTTTAAAGTGCAGCTTGAGGAGATGTAGTTTTCTGTGACCTTTAAACCACAGCCACCTTCCTCTGCTCGGCTCTGAATGAAATATGGCACCACAAGCAATCTCGGTTCCAGCACTTAGGGAGTGTTATTGAAATCTGCATGTTTTAATTTTTTAATTGCCAAATGCGGCAGCTACATGGCCATAAAAGGTGATTGAAAGTGTTTGTACAAGATGTAAAACTGGTTGTTTTCCTCCTGTAATAGGATATGAACCCAGATTTATCACTGCTGCTTCTTTTCTGTTGACATTTTTATGACAATGAATGGAGTTTGGGAGATTTTGCCCCACTTTGTTCAGCCTTGACTGGAGACCTTACTGGAGTGTTTGTCACTGATGTGTTACCCACTTTTTGAAAATCATCCTAGGTGGAAGCATGATCATTTATATAAAATCCTCTAGTGTGACTGTATGGTGAGGATCTGACTCAGTTGGCTATTCAGATATATTATATTTGTTAATGAATTTTGTACATATAGTTTTGCCAAAACCCACTATTTTGCTAAAGACTTGAATTACAATCATTTTTCTCTTCCTTGATGTGTAATTGGTCTAACAATTGCCCTTAAAAGTACTGCATTTGACATACTATACATAAATAAGAGAATATGGGACTATGTAAGTATTGCTTTATGATACTGTAATTGGGATATTACTACATCGTCTTCATTTTGAACCAAAGGATCTGAATTGAATTTCGGTTTTTGGGTTGTGTAATTTTAAGGACTGAAATGTATAGCAATAATAACAACCTTCTGATTTTTTAAGCAGCTTCATCTGATGGCTTTCTTTTCCTTTCACTTTGATGCCAGCCTCACCAGCCTTCTCTTAGTTCTTTGCAAAAGTCAGATTACTCTGGCTATAGAAAAACCCTATGCAAATGTTGTTTCTTTTACTCAGAATGCCTACCCTACTCCTACAAACCACCTTCTACACTTAATTAATTTCTACTCAGCTATAGATTTAAGTTCACATGTGATTTTCTCAGGAAATCTTTCTCTCATGTCCATAACCATATAGTCCACATCACTAAGTCTTCTCCATAAATAGCACTTGTCACAATCGCACATAGTCTGCATCAGGGTGAAAATTTGAGGCCAGGGTGAAAATAGAGTGGCTGGAGCTAACCAGGAGGGACTTTATTTGCCATTGGTGATTTTCAACAGAGATATGGCATGATCAGATTTATCTTTCAGAGGAATCACTTTGGCAGCAATAAATAGTAGACAAGATGAGATTTATTTAAGAAACACTAGAGTAAACTTGGGGATTAAGATTTGGTGTTGGACTTGATATGGCTAAAGGGACAACAAGTGTGAGGCAACCTGTGGTTTTCTGGCTGGGCGACTGGGTAAATGGTGAGGTGCTCAGACAAGAAGAAATGTAGATGAGGATGGATAGAAACAGGGAAATGACAGTTCTGTCTAAAGTAGGATGAGTCTGAGGTCTCTGCAAATTAGCCAAATGGATGTAAAGATCAGATATAGACATGTAAAAGTCATCAACACAATTAATTGGTAGTCTAAATTGTAAGAGCTTTTGCACTTGACCAGAAAAAAGAAAAAAAAGATGAACATTAAGACAGGCATGAATAGAGAGTAGAGAATCCATAAATAACAGAGGTAAACAGAGAAAAGGGACTGTGGGATATAGGCTGAGACCTCCAGAGGGCATGTTGCCAAAGCTGTTAAATTAATGGATTTCCCAGAAAGATCAAGATCAAGGGAAAAACAGTAGCTCAGGGAGAAGACAGGTTCAGTGAAATAAATGATGCAACATATTTATTGGGCAAGGTCTAGTGTCAGTAGCAATGTAAGGTAAATATGGTTAACAATAATTTAGTGAATAGTTTTTAAAAGCTAGAAGAGAGGACTTTGAATGTTCATATCACAAAGAAATGGCAAATGTTCAAGGTAATGGCTATGCTAAATACCCTGATTTGATCATTACACATTGTGTATACAGATTGACATATCACTCTGTATCTCATAAATATATATAATTATTATGCGTCTCTTAAAAATAAAAGAAAAATATATACTTCTAAGAGTAGTGTTTGTGGATTGGTGAGAGGGAGAAGTCCAACGATGCAGAGAAGATCAAGTTTCTTTGCTCTGGGTGTCCCAAGCACCAGTATGGTGGGTAGTGTAGGTTGTCCCATGATATGAGAAGCTCTGATGGGCATTTTTATTATTTTTTAAATTTTGGATATATGGGACAGATAGTTATTGTGCAAATCAAGAAACTGAGGCATAAAAACATGTAAGGAGTTTCTCCAGGATCACATGACAAGTAACTAGCAGAGGCCTCAACTTGGCTCTGTCATGGAACTCCAATGAGCAGCACATTCCCCGTTCCCCCTCAGTGACATGGCCATTCTAGTAACCACATGGAGCCCTGGAGACAGCCAATTGCCTTTCCACTCTCAGCAGATTTCACTGTCCTCTTGACTCTGTTGGTACTTGGAAGTTGACTTGACACAGAATCAAGCCATAAATAAAGAGAAAACCTTCCAGTGAGATTTCGTGAATATCATTACAATGTCTTTCTAAGAATATTCTCCACATTGACAAATCCTTATCACCACTGCAGCTCCTCTCCTGCTGTAAATAGCTGATATTATTAGCATAAAAGACAGGGAATGAAGATTTCCGTAACTGCATTTCAAGGGATCTGTTAGAAACTTAACATCTTCATTAAGAGATCTGCCTTTTCAAGACTATCTCAACCACCAGTTCTTCAGCCCCTCTTAGAGTTTTAAATGTCCAGAGTGATATTAGTTCCACGCTGCTACTTCTCTCACATCTAACATTTTACACAAAAAGACTGGATTTCACATAAATTCCTACAGCAGGGATACGGAAGACAAAGGAAAGCAAATGCAGGATGCAGATGGTATAATCTGTACAACAAACATCCATGACACACATTTATCTATGTAACTAACCTTCACATGTACCCCTGCACTTAAAATAAAAATATAAAAAAAAGAAAAATTGGCCGGGTGGGGTGGTTGCCGGCTGTAATCCCAGCACTTTGGGAGGCCAAGGCGGGTGGATCATCTGAGGTTGGGAGTTCGAGATCAGCCTGACCAACATGGACAAATCCATCTCCACTAAAAAAATACAATTAGCTGGGCGTGGTGGCTCATACCTGTAACCCCAGCTACTCAGGAGGCTGAGGCACGAGAATCGCTTAAACCTTGGAGGTGGAGGTTGCAATGAGCCAAGATCACACCATAGCACTCCAGCCTGGGCAACAAGAGCAAAACTATCAAAAAACAAAAAAGAAAAGGAAAGAAAAAAGAAAAATTTACCGAAACTTTGCTCATCATGACAAAACTCTGGAGATAATTTAAATGTCTTTTAATAACAGACTGATTGCATAAATTAAGCCACACACATACCAGTGTGCATGTACTCACATCTATCACATACACACAAGCATACACACTGGAATACAAAGAAACCATTAAAAATACCTATATCTTGTTAAGTTTTTAAAATGCAAATTGTAAAGCTCATGTAGAACTAATATTATTTTGTAAAATTATATACATATGTATATATGTAGCTCAAGATGTTTCTAAATAGAATCTCATGAAAATGTGAACTTTGATGAGCTCTGCATAATACAATTTGAGGCAATTTTTAGTTTTTTCACGGTATTTTTTGGTATAGTTTGAATTGTTTAGAAAAGTATATGCCATGTTTACAGAAACAATAAGATGATTTTTACCTAAAACATATTTTTAAAACAGACTTTGTGAGTGAGAAGCACTTTCAGAATGTTAGAGTAAGGACCGCCAAACATCTGATCATCCATGAAAGCAATAAAGACAGTGGCAACAATTGTCAATTAAAAAATCAACTTAAAAAATTATTGATTTATGTTTTTAACTTGCAAGTAAAAAATTACATATATATAGCTATATATATGGTATACAATATGCTTTCTTGACATATGTATACATTGTAGAACGGCAATACCAAGCTATTTTATAAATACATCCTTCACATACTTCTCATTTTTTGTGTATAGTAACAACACTTAAAATCTACTGTCTTAGAAATTTTCAGATATACTCTATTTTGTAATGAACTGCGGTCACCATGATGTACAATAGATCTCTTGAAGTTATTCCCACTGTCTAACTGAAATTTTGTACCCTTTGACCAACATCTCCCTAGTTCCACTACCCCAGCCTATGGTAACTACTACTTTACTCTGTGCCTGAGTTTGAGTTTTTTTTATTTTTTATTATTATTATACTTTAAGTTCTAGGGTGCATGTGCATAACGTGCAGGTTTGTTACATATGTATACTTGTGCCATGTTGCTGTGCTGCACCCATCAACTCGTCAGCACCCATCAACTCGTCATTTACATCAGGTATAACTCCCAATGCAATCCCTCCCCCCTCCCCACTCCCCATGATAGGCCCCGGTGTGTGATGTCCCCCTTCCCGAGTCCAAGTGATCTCATTGTTCAGTTCCCACCTATGAGTGACAACATGCGGTGTTTGGTTTTCTGTTCTTGTGATAGTTTGCTAAGAATGATGGTTTCCAGATGCATCCATGTCCCTATAAAGGACACAAACTCATCCCTTTTTATGGCTGCATAGTATTCCATGGTGTATATGTGCCACATTTGCTTAATCCAATCTGTCACTGATGGACATTTGGGTTGATTCCAAGTCTTTGCTATTGTGAATAGTGCCGCAACAAACATACGTGTGCATGTGTCTTTATAGCAGCATGATTTATAATCCTTTGGGTATATACCCAGTAATGGGATGGCTGGGTCATATGGTATCTAGTTCTAGATCCTTGAGGAATCGCCATACTGTTTTCCATAATGGTTGAACTAGTTTACAATCCCACCAACAGTGTAAAAGTGTTCCTATTTCTCCACATCCTCTCCAGCACCTGTTGTTTCCTGACTTTTGAATGATCGCCATTCTAACTGGTGTGAGATGGTATCTCATTGTGGTTTTGATTTGCATTTCTCTGATGGCCAGTGATGATGAGCATTTTTTCATGTGTCTGTTGGCTGTATGAATGTCTTCTTTTGAGAACTGTCTGTTCATATCCTTTGCCCACTTTTTGATGGGGTTGTTTGTTTTTTGCTTGTAAATTTGATTGAGTTCTTTGTAGGTTCTGGATATTAGCCCTTTGTCAGATGAGTAGATTGCAAAAATTTTCTCCCATTCTGTAGGTTGCCTGTTCACTCTGATGGTAGTTTCTTTTGCTGTGCAGAAGCTCTTTAGTTTAATGAGATCCCATTTGTCAATTTTGGCTTTTGCTGCCGTTGCTTTTTAAAGTATAATAAAAAAAAAGAATAAAAAATAGAATGTATAAAATTTAAATGTTTCATTAGAAAAGAAAAATAAGGTAAATATTAAGATACAAAAATTATTTTGCATATGATTTTAAACCAGATATTTTTCTTCTAAAATTTAAACATTTTCTATTAAAATGTAAATGTCAACATAAGTTGTAACTTTTAAAAAAAAAAAAAGAGTGATGAGAACTGTCATCCTTTGATGGAGAAAGCATTCATTTTTTCCATGTAAAGCTTGGTGCTCCTTCTTCATTTTGAATGGACCCGAAGCAATGCCCTAGCTAATCCAGGATACTGACTTGGTAAAATTCAGCTGTACCCACTCTCCTGCTGTTTCACTGAAATTTGTACATAGTAAATGTTTAAGGTTTCTCCCTCCATATACCACAGCTTTCAGATTACTAAAAGGAAAAGCTGAGTCTATTGGATCTTGTACTTAGATCATAAACAGAATCTCTTTTAAGGACTCCAGGAAATTGTATTAAATCTTCACAGTTGTTCTCTTCCCTGGTTAACACGGGAGGATGCCCAATATACTCTGAAAATATTGAAAAAATCAGGAAAATGTTATAATTATGAGAAAAGTACATTGCTATGAGTTCAATTGTGTTCCTTAAAATGATATGTTAAAGTCTCAGTCTCCAGTACCTCAAAATATGACCTTTATTTGGAAATACAGTCATTGCAAATTTACCAAGTTAAGATGAAGTCTTACTGGGGTAGGGTGAGTACTTAAACCAATATGATTGATGTCCTTATAAGAAGAAACACAGAGACACAGATTCACTGGGGACAATGTCATGTGGCACTGGAGGCAAAAGCTGAAGTGCTGCAGCTGCAAGCCAAGGGATGCAAGGATTGCCCACAAACTACCAGAGCCAAGAGGAGGCACACAACGAGTCCCTGCTCTAGGCATCACAGGGAGAATGGTGTCATGGAAACCTTTGTTTTGGGCTTCTGGCCTCCAGAACTGGGAAGCAATACATTTCTCTTGTTTTAATACACTCACTTTCTGGCACTTTTTCACGGCATCCCAAGCAAACTAGTGAAAAATTCTAACAAACTCATGGGAGGCCTCCATTGCACTTTACATACTGCTTCTAATGCCTACACTTTATCTCCTTAATCATCCTAAAAGCTTCTTGAGGATGAGTAACATATTGGAAACCACTCAAAACATCTATTATTTAACCCAGAACATATAATGTGCTTCACATATGCCTGTGGGTCCTGGAAGAATGTGCGTTCAGCCAAGGACATGGGGTCTGGAGGAAAGAGAAGACAGCTCTGCCCATCTCCGCCCTGGAGAATGAGAGCCAGTCACCCAGGTGGAGCCTCCTTCCTCATATCTGCAATCCATGCCCACATCATTTCCTCAAGACCCTTCTTATCTTCTATTGATTTTCTTCTAGCTAAGAAAAATATTATTTTTAATCCTTTCTCACTTGCAGGTCTAATTTTGTGTGCTCCAAACTAATTTGTGCTTTCTTTCCTGGATTCTTTTAAGCTACATTAAAAAGAATTCTAATATTTTAAAAGTAGAAATACAAAGGAAGTCCACTTTGTTGATCTACTGTAAATACCAAATGACACAAATCATATGAGGTAGCTTTTTGAACATTATAAGTTGTTCAACAGCTGTTATCAATTATGGCCAGCCCAGAATACCTTCATCCCTTACATTCTCAACTGCAGGTCACAGGGCAGTGGGAATATGTCTTACATGATTAGAGATGCCAGAGTCTTAGAGACTCTCTAAATGCTAGCCAAACAAAAGTCTTCTTTTTTTTTCTTTTGAGACTGAGACAGGGTCTCATTCTGTCTCCCAGGCTGGAGAGCAGTGGCACAATGATAGCTCAGGCTCAAGCTATCCTCCTAACTCAGTCTCCTGAGTACTGAGTAGATGAGACCACAGGCATGGGCCACCATGCCAGGCTAAGTTTTAATATTTGTAGAGCCGAGGTCTCAGTCCAGCATGGTCTCAAACTCCCGGGCTCAAGCAGTCCTCCGGCCTCAGCCTCCCAAAGTGCTAGGACTATAGGAGTGAGCCACTGGGCAAGCCAAAAGTATTTCTTAATATATAAGAATCTCCTGAGAAGGCTTTGTTCTCTTCAAGTTTACATATGTATATGGTAACATTAAGAGAATGGAGTAAGTTTATCCCCCTACTTAGGAACTTTCTAAGTAGACACTAAACTAAATGAAGACACTATAAAGCCTATACAGGAAGATTTCAGCGAAGATAACTTTCAGGTTTTGTTTTTTTTTTTTTGCCCATTGAAATCCTGAAATTCAAAGACAAATTATATCAGCGTCAACTGGAAATTTTTTAAAAAGCAGTTTCTGCGACCCTACCTGCCACCTTCTTCCATTCCATTCTGACTTGTTAAATAGGAATATTGTCATGGGATCTTCATTTTCAATGAATTCCTAGGTAACTCTACTACACAGGCATACTTAGGAGTGACTAACAAGGTCAATTCCAGATTCTCAAAGGTGGGAATCTTACATGTCAAGTGTTCTTATGGGTATTAAAGAAAAGCTTATTCAGGCTGGGCGCGGTGGCTCACACCTGTAATTCCAGCATTTGGGGAGGCCAAGGTGGGTGAAATACCTGAGGTTAGCAGTTCAGGACCAGCCTGGCCAACATGGTGAAACCCTGTCTCTACTAAAAAATACAAAAATTAGCTGTGTGTGGTGGCAGGTGCCTGTAGTCCCAGCTACTCAGGAGGCTAAGACAGGAGAATTGCTTGAACCTGGAAGACAGAGGTTGCAGTGAGCCGAGATTGCACCATTGCACTCCAGCCTGGGTGACTAGAGTGAAACTCCATCTAAAAAAAGAAGAAGAGGAAGAGGAAGAGGAAGAAGAAAAAGAAGAAGGAGGAGGAGGAGGAAAAACTTATTCAGTGATCGTTGTTAAAGCACAGTAAGGAAGACTGTATTCAGGACCATTGGGATATATATGGGGGCCACTGCAACGGGATCTTGCAATGACAGGGAAAGATCAGGTTCAATTCCAAATACAACACAGACAAGTGGAAATTTACAACCACTTGTCTATGTGTAGATAGACAGGAGTCAGATTGCAGTTCAGTGGATAGAAGATTACTAAAAGAGGTAAAGGGGATTTTGGCTAGACAGACCTGAGAGCATTCTTGTTGAAAACAGGCCTGAGTGGTCATACATCACCTGGGGGATGGTGAACATTAGGAAACTGACCAAATATCAAGGATGGGAAGTCTTTGCTAAACTAACATAACACAGTTCTTTGCTGTTTTACAAGGAAGTGCACAGACGGGCATATGAGAAGATTCAAGAGCCTGAGTCAAACTGGCCAAAAAATCTTTGTCGCGGGTAGGGACGAAATTCAGGGCGCATGGAGATCTGGGGTGAGTAGAAGGAGGACACCAGGATCTTAGTGAAGGGCCCCAAAACAGAATATTAAAGGAACCAAAAAAGTCTTTCCCTATTTTATAGAATCATAATATTCAAAACACTCACCTGGTCTGACCATGCATTAGAGGAGGACCCTGTGCAGCGACTTCTGCCTTTCTTTGCTTTCTTTTCCAAAACTACCTCTAAAGGCAAAGCTGTAAAATTAGGGGTTTGAGGTCTGACCCTCTGCTGGAATTAATTTTCCTGGGCAAATATTCCCCCAATAAATCACAAATAATTTATTAAGCTCAGAAGGAAGATAAGGAGATGAAGGTGTAAAGTTGAATTTATTATTTTAACAACAAAAAAAACTCATCTCTTTTTTTGTGAACACCATATTTTCTGTGTAAGAAAAGGACATATCGCATATGCATGGAAATCAATGCATCCATATTGTATTCAAACAGTGCCGATGGAACTAACAAATGCATAATCAGTCTAGCCCATTCTTTTGAAAATAAATTGATTTTTCAGCACTTTTCCCCAAACTCCAGTTGCTTTGAAAACAAAAATCATTTTCTTTCTTTCTGACACCAGTGCATTTTAAATGTGAGCATTTTCTCATCTAATGATTGTTTGTGTGGGTTTCTCCCACCGACTGGACATATCTAATTATCCAAATCGCTATTTAAATAGAATGCATTCTCAGTTATGTCTTTAAAGTGCAGCTTGAGGAGATGTAGTTTTCTGTGACCTTTAAACCACAGCCACCTTCCTCTGCTCGGCTCTGAATGAAATATGGCACCACAAGCAATCTCGGTTCCAGCACTTAGGGAGTGTTATTGAAATCTGCATGTTTTAATTTTTTAATTGCCAAATGCGGCAGCTACATGGCCATAAAAGGTGATTGAAAGTGTTTGTACAAGATGTAAAACTGGTTGTTTTCCTCCTGTAATAGGATATGAACCCAGATTTATCACTGCTGCTTCTTTTCTGTTGACATTTTTATGACAATGAATGGAGTTTGGGAGATTTTGCCCCACTTTGTTCAGCCTTGACTGGAGACCTTACTGGAGTGTTTGTCACTGATGTGTTACCCACTTTTTGAAAATCATCCTAGGTGGAAGCATGATCATTTATATAAAATCCTCTAGTGTGACTGTATGGTGAGGATCTGACTCAGTTGGCTATTCAGATATATTATATTTGTTAATGAATTTTGTACATATAGTTTTGCCAAAACCCACTATTTTGCTAAAGACTTGAATTACAATCATTTTTCTCTTCCTTGATGTGTAATTGGTCTAACAATTGCCCTTAAAAGTACTGCATTTGACATACTATACATAAATAAGAGAATATGGGACTATGTAAGTATTGCTTTATGATACTGTAATTGGGATATTACTACATCGTCTTCATTTTGAACCAAAGGATCTGAATTGAATTTCGGTTTTTGGGTTGTGTAATTTTAAGGACTGAAATGTATAGCAATAATAACAACCTTCTGATTTTTTAAGCAGCTTCATCTGATGGCTTTCTTTTCCTTTCACTTTGATGCCAGCCTCACCAGCCTTCTCTTAGTTCTTTGCAAAAGTCAGATTACTCTGGCTATAGAAAAACCCTATGCAAATGTTGTTTCTTTTACTCAGAATGCCTACCCTACTCCTACAAACCACCTTCTACACTTAATTAATTTCTACTCAGCTATAGATTTAAGTTCACATGTGATTTTCTCAGGAAATCTTTCTCTCATGTCCATAACCATATAGTCCACATCACTAAGTCTTCTCCATAAATAGCACTTGTCACAATCGCACATAGTCTGCATCAGGGTGAAAATTTGAGGCCAGGGTGAAAATAGAGTGGCTGGAGCTAACCAGGAGGGACTTTATTTGCCATTGGTGATTTTCAACAGAGATATGGCATGATCAGATTTATCTTTCAGAGGAATCACTTTGGCAGCAATAAATAGTAGACAAGATGAGATTTATTTAAGAAACACTAGAGTAAACTTGGGGATTAAGATTTGGTGTTGGACTTGATATGGCTAAAGGGACAACAAGTGTGAGGCAACCTGTGGTTTTCTGGCTGGGCGACTGGGTAAATGGTGAGGTGCTCAGACAAGAAGAAATGTAGATGAGGATGGATAGAAACAGGGAAATGACAGTTCTGTCTAAAGTAGGATGAGTCTGAGGTCTCTGCAAATTAGCCAAATGGATGTAAAGATCAGATATAGACATGTAAAAGTCATCAACACAATTAATTGGTAGTCTAAATTGTAAGAGCTTTTGCACTTGACCAGAAAAAAGAAAAAAAAGATGAACATTAAGACAGGCATGAATAGAGAGTAGAGAATCCATAAATAACAGAGGTAAACAGAGAAAAGGGACTGTGGGATATAGGCTGAGACCTCCAGAGGGCATGTTGCCAAAGCTGTTAAATTAATGGATTTCCCAGAAAGATCAAGATCAAGGGAAAAACAGTAGCTCAGGGAGAAGACAGGTTCAGTGAAATAAATGATGCAACATATTTATTGGGCAAGGTCTAGTGTCAGTAGCAATGTAAGGTAAATATGGTTAACAATAATTTAGTGAATAGTTTTTAAAAGCTAGAAGAGAGGACTTTGAATGTTCATATCACAAAGAAATGGCAAATGTTCAAGGTAATGGCTATGCTAAATACCCTGATTTGATCATTACACATTGTGTATACAGATTGACATATCACTCTGTATCTCATAAATATATATAATTATTATGCGTCTCTTAAAAATAAAAGAAAAATATATACTTCTAAGAGTAGTGTTTGTGGATTGGTGAGAGGGAGAAGTCCAACGATGCAGAGAAGATCAAGTTTCTTTGCTCTGGGTGTCCCAAGCACCAGTATGGTGGGTAGTGTAGGTTGTCCCATGATATGAGAAGCTCTGATGGGCATTTTTATTATTTTTTAAATTTTGGATATATGGGACAGATAGTTATTGTGCAAATCAAGAAACTGAGGCATAAAAACATGTAAGGAGTTTCTCCAGGATCACATGACAAGTAACTAGCAGAGGCCTCAACTTGGCTCTGTCATGGAACTCCAATGAGCAGCACATTCCCCGTTCCCCCTCAGTGACATGGCCATTCTAGTAACCACATGGAGCCCTGGAGACAGCCAATTGCCTTTCCACTCTCAGCAGATTTCACTGTCCTCTTGACTCTGTTGGTACTTGGAAGTTGACTTGACACAGAATCAAGCCATAAATAAAGAGAAAACCTTCCAGTGAGATTTCGTGAATATCATTACAATGTCTTTCTAAGAATATTCTCCACATTGACAAATCCTTATCACCACTGCAGCTCCTCTCCTGCTGTAAATAGCTGATATTATTAGCATAAAAGACAGGGAATGAAGATTTCCGTAACTGCATTTCAAGGGATCTGTTAGAAACTTAACATCTTCATTAAGAGATCTGCCTTTTCAAGACTATCTCAACCACCAGTTCTTCAGCCCCTCTTAGAGTTTTAAATGTCCAGAGTGATATTAGTTCCACGCTGCTACTTCTCTCACATCTAACATTTTACACAAAAAGACTGGATTTCACATAAATTCCTACAGCAGGGATACGGAAGACAAAGGAAAGCAAATGCAGGATGCAGATGGTATAATCTGTACAACAAACATCCATGACACACATTTATCTATGTAACTAACCTTCACATGTACCCCTGCACTTAAAATAAAAATATAAAAAAAAGAAAAATTGGCCGGGTGGGGTGGTTGCCGGCTGTAATCCCAGCACTTTGGGAGGCCAAGGCGGGTGGATCATCTGAGGTTGGGAGTTCGAGATCAGCCTGACCAACATGGACAAATCCATCTCCACTAAAAAAATACAATTAGCTGGGCGTGGTGGCTCATACCTGTAACCCCAGCTACTCAGGAGGCTGAGGCACGAGAATCGCTTAAACCTTGGAGGTGGAGGTTGCAATGAGCCAAGATCACACCATAGCACTCCAGCCTGGGCAACAAGAGCAAAACTATCAAAAAACAAAAAAGAAAAGGAAAGAAAAAAGAAAAATTTACCGAAACTTTGCTCATCATGACAAAACTCTGGAGATAATTTAAATGTCTTTTAATAACAGACTGATTGCATAAATTAAGCCACACACATACCAGTGTGCATGTACTCACATCTATCACATACACACAAGCATACACACTGGAATACAAAGAAACCATTAAAAATACCTATATCTTGTTAAGTTTTTAAAATGCAAATTGTAAAGCTCATGTAGAACTAATATTATTTTGTAAAATTATATACATATGTATATATGTAGCTCAAGATGTTTCTAAATAGAATCTCATGAAAATGTGAACTTTGATGAGCTCTGCATAATACAATTTGAGGCAATTTTTAGTTTTTTCACGGTATTTTTTGGTATAGTTTGAATTGTTTAGAAAAGTATATGCCATGTTTACAGAAACAATAAGATGATTTTTACCTAAAACATATTTTTAAAACAGACTTTGTGAGTGAGAAGCACTTTCAGAATGTTAGAGTAAGGACCGCCAAACATCTGATCATCCATGAAAGCAATAAAGACAGTGGCAACAATTGTCAATTAAAAAATCAACTTAAAAAATTATTGATTTATGTTTTTAACTTGCAAGTAAAAAATTACATATATATAGCTATATATATGGTATACAATATGCTTTCTTGACATATGTATACATTGTAGAACGGCAATACCAAGCTATTTTATAAATACATCCTTCACATACTTCTCATTTTTTGTGTATAGTAACAACACTTAAAATCTACTGTCTTAGAAATTTTCAGATATACTCTATTTTGTAATGAACTGCGGTCACCATGATGTACAATAGATCTCTTGAAGTTATTCCCACTGTCTAACTGAAATTTTGTACCCTTTGACCAACATCTCCCTAGTTCCACTACCCCAGCCTATGGTAACTACTACTTTACTCTGTGCCTGAGTTTGAGTTTTTTTTATTTTTTATTATTATTATACTTTAAGTTCTAGGGTGCATGTGCATAACGTGCAGGTTTGTTACATATGTATACTTGTGCCATGTTGCTGTGCTGCACCCATCAACTCGTCAGCACCCATCAACTCGTCATTTACATCAGGTATAACTCCCAATGCAATCCCTCCCCCCTCCCCACTCCCCATGATAGGCCCCGGTGTGTGATGTCCCCCTTCCCGAGTCCAAGTGATCTCATTGTTCAGTTCCCACCTATGAGTGACAACATGCGGTGTTTGGTTTTCTGTTCTTGTGATAGTTTGCTAAGAATGATGGTTTCCAGATGCATCCATGTCCCTATAAAGGACACAAACTCATCCCTTTTTATGGCTGCATAGTATTCCATGGTGTATATGTGCCACATTTGCTTAATCCAATCTGTCACTGATGGACATTTGGGTTGATTCCAAGTCTTTGCTATTGTGAATAGTGCCGCAACAAACATACGTGTGCATGTGTCTTTATAGCAGCATGATTTATAATCCTTTGGGTATATACCCAGTAATGGGATGGCTGGGTCATATGGTATCTAGTTCTAGATCCTTGAGGAATCGCCATACTGTTTTCCATAATGGTTGAACTAGTTTACAATCCCACCAACAGTGTAAAAGTGTTCCTATTTCTCCACATCCTCTCCAGCACCTGTTGTTTCCTGACTTTT
>NC_037680.1:16440222-16460061 GCF_003255815.1 Theropithecus gelada
TTTGGGTTGATTCCAAGTCTTTGCTATTGTGAATAGTGCTGCAATAAACATACGTGTGCATGTGTCTTTATAGCAGCATAATTTATAATCCTTTGGGTATATCCCCAGTAATGGGATGGCTGGGTCATATGGTACATCTAGTTCTAGATCCTTGAGGAATTGCCATACTGTTTTCCATAATGGTTGAACTAGTTTACAATCCCACCAACAGTGTAAAAGTGTTCCTATTTCTCCACATCCTCTCCAGCACCTGTTGTTTCCTGACTTTTGAATGATCGCCATTCTAACTGGTGTGAGATGGTATCTCATTGTGGTTTTGATTTGCATTTCTCTGATGGCCAGTGATGATGAGCATTTTTTCATGTGTCTGTTGGCTGTATGAATGTCTTCTTTTGAGAAATGTCTGTTCATATCCTTTGCCCACTTTTTGATGGGGTTGTTTGTTTTTTTCTTGTAAATTTGTTTGAGTTCTTTGTAGGTTCTGGATATTAACCCTTTGTCAGATGAGTAGATTGCAAAAATTTTCTCCCATTCTGTAGGTTGCCTGTTCACTCCGATGGTAGTTTCTTTTGCTGTGCAGAAGCTCTTTAGTTTAATGAGATCCCATTTGTCAATTTTGGCTTTTGCTGCCGTTGCTTTTGGTGTTTTAGACATGAAGTCTTTGCCAAAGCCTATGTCCTGAATGGTACTACCTAGGTTTTCCTCTAGGATTTTTATGGTATTAGGTCTAACATTTAAGTCTCTAATCCATCTTGAATTAATTTTCGTATAAGGAGTAAGGAAAGGATCCAGTTTCAGCTTTCTACTTATGGCTAGCCAATTTTCCCAGCACCATTTATTAAATAGGGCATCCTTTCCCCATTTCTTGTTTCTCTCAGGTTTGTCAAAGATCAGATGGCTGTAGATGTGTGGTATTATTTCTGAGGACTCTGTTCTGTTCCATTGGTCTATATCTCTGTTTTGGTACCAGTACCATGCTGTTTTGGTTACTGTAGCCTTGTAGTATAGTTTGAAGTCAGGTAGCGTGATGCCTCCAGCTTTGTTCCCTTGACTTAGATTTGTCATGGAGATGCGGGCTCTTTTTTGGTTCCATATGAACTTTAAAGCAGTTTTTTCCAATTCTGTGAAGAAACTCATTGGTAGCTTGATGGGGATGGCATTGAATCTATAAATTACCTTGGGCAGTATGGCCATTTTCACGATATTGATTCTTCCTATCCATGAGCATGGTATGTTCTTCCATTTGTTTGTGTCCTCTTTTATTTCACTGAGCAGTGGTTTGTAGTTCTCCTTGAAGAGGTCCTTTACATCCCTTGTCAGTTGGATTCCTAGGTATTTTATTCTCTTTGAAGCAATTGTGAATGGAAGTTCATTCCTGATTTGGCTCTCTGTTTGTCTGTTACTGGTGTATAAGAATGCTTGTGATTTTTGCACATTAATTTTGTATCCTGAGACTTTGCTGAAGTTGCTTATCAGCTTAAGGAGATTTTGGGCTGAGACGATGGGGTTTTCTAAATATACAATCATGTCATCTGCAAACAGGGACAATTTGACTTCTTCTTTTCCTAACTGAATACCCTTGATTTCTTTCTCTTGCCTAATTGCCCTAGCCAGAACTTCCAACACTATGTTGAATAGGAGTGGTGAGAGAGGGCATCCCTGTCTTGTGCCAGTTTTCAAAGGGAATTTTTCCAGTTTTTGCCCATTCAGTATGATATTGGCTGTGGGTTTGTCATAAATAGCTCTTATTATTCTGAGGTACGTTCCATCAATACCGAATTTATTGAGCGTTTTTAGCATGAAGGGCTGTTGAATTTTGTCAAAAGCCTTTTCTGCATCTATTGAGATAATCATGTGGTTCTTGTCTTTGGTTCTGTTTATATGCTGGATTATGTTTATTGATTTGCGAATGTTGAACCAGCCTTGCATCCCAGGGATGAAGCCCACTTGATCATGGTGGAACATTGATGCAAAAATCCTCAATAAAATACTGGCAAACCGGATTCAGCAACACATCAAAAAGCTTATCCACCATGGTCAGAACATTTCTTTATGGCCAACTGTTAGACAGAAAGGTGGGGAAAAGTTAAGGTAACATTTTTAGGTTTTATGGCTTGCTTTTGGGAAGAGGAATTCTAGTTTTTACGGCATTTCTTGTGGGAGAAAGAGGAGCAGGAGAAAGGAGGGCAGGAGAAAGTCAGATTTTGCTTCTGAGGCCCTTTTGGTTTCCTTCAGCTCAGCATACTCAACATGCCAAGGCCCTATACTTGAAGTATTGTCTTCTCAAACCTGACACTGGATACAAGGGATATGATCTAAAGAGAATGGACTACAGGGAACTTTGGCAAGGCCTGTTTGTTCAGATTCTTCTCTGTGTCCCTGTGTCTTCAGAGTTAAGGATGTTTGTTTCTTCTAGGTTTAGGGTGGGCACCTCTCACGTGAAGGTCTTATAACCTACTTCAGGGGACTGTCATTTAGATTTTATGGCCTGTTTCAAGGTATGAGGGCAAGGTGAGAGTGATCTTCCTGCTCCCACTGTTTTCTCCAATGCCAAAGTGCCATGTTTTAGAGTAGTGTGTCCTGAACCCCATCAACATATTTAAGAGAACTTTAAATATATCATTTTACAAGCTGAGATATTTTTAATGCATTTTATGGTTCATCGATTCATTTTTGTTTTCAATTAGCATTATTATAAAGCCTTTTTGAAAATTTAAAGACTAGGAGTGCAGGGATCAGAATGTCCATTGAAATATTTTTTGATTTTGAGACTGTTGATGATTCAAAGGTGTAAAAGCTTTAATGAGAGAATGGTGTGAAGAGTAACAATGGTACTATGGTACATGTACAATGGTACAATGCTGTAAAGGGGTCTAGAATAAGCCGTTGTGGCATAAAAATTATTTTAAGCTGAAGGCACTTAAATTTCTGAAATTCTTTATCTGCCTAAAGCAGAGCCTCTCAAAAGAACTCAATTGTCATAAATCCTCTCCCTGGGAGAAACTAATCTTTCCTTCTCACAGATGAGAAGTCAGCACCACACCCAATCAGACATTGTCACAGAACTCTCATATTGCTCATCTATTCTGAGGAGCCATTTAACGTTCCAAAAAGTTGTTTGTTTTTTCATAAGTGATTTTTAAAAATTATTTTAAAAATCTTTATGTTTTGTTGATACATAGTAAGTATATATATTTACGGGGTAGATGAGATGTTTTGATATGGGCATGCAATATGAAATTATCACATCATGGAGAATGGGGTATCCCTCCTTTCAAGCATTCATCCTCTGAGTTATAAACAGTCCAATTATACTCTTTAAGTTATTTAAAAATATACAATTAAGTTATTTACTACTGTCACCCTATTGTGCTATCAACTAGTGAGTTTTATATTTGTTCTATTTGTTTTTGTACCCATTAACAATCCTCACCTCTCTCCCACCCTCCCACTACGATTCCCAGCCTCTGGTAACCATCCTTCTACTCTCTTTCCATGAGATAAACTGTTTTGATTTTTAGATCCCACAAGTAAGTAAGAATGTGTGATGTTTGTCTTTCTGTGCCTGACTTATTTCACTTAACATAGTAATCTCTGTTTCTACCCGTGTTATTGCAAATGACAGGCTCTAATTCTTTCTAATAGCTGAAGAGTACTGCATTGTGTATGTGTACCACATTTTCTTTATCCATTCATCTGTTGATGGACACTTAGGTTGCTTCCAAATCTTAGCTATTGTAAACAGTGCTGCAACAAACACAGGAGTGAGATACCTCTTTTTTTTTTTTTTCCTAGACGGAGTCTTGCTCTGTCATCCAGGCTGGAGTGCAGTGGCACCATCTTGGCTCACTGCAACCACTGCCACCCGGGTTCAAGCAATTATCCTGCCTCAGCCTCCCGAGTGAGAAATTACAGGCGCCTACCATCACACCCAACTAATTTTTGTATTTTTAGTACAGACGGGGTTTCACCTTGTTGGCCATGCTGGTCTCCAACTCCTGACCTCATGATCTGCCCGCCTCAGCCTTCCAAAGTGCTGGAATTGCAGGCGTGAGCCACAGCGCCCAGCCTCAGATTTCTCCTTAATATACTTATTTCCTTTCTTTTGGATATATACCCAGCAGCATCATTGCTGGATCATATGGTAGCTAAATTTTTAGTTTTGTGAGGAATCTCTAAACTGTTCTCTATAGTGGTTGTACTAATTTACATTCCCACCAACAGGGTATGAGAGTTCCCTTTTCTCTATATCCTTGCCAACATTTGTTAATGCTTTTTGGATATAAACCATTATAACTGGGGTAGGAAGATAGCTAATTGTAGTTTTGATTTGCATTTCTCTGATGAGCAATGATGTTGAGCTCCTCTTCATAGGCCTGTTTGCCATTTGTATGTCTTCTTTGCAGAAGTGTCTGTTCAAATCCTTTGCCCATTTTTTGATTGGATTATTAGGTTTGCTCCTGTAGAGTTTTTGAGCTCTTTGTATATTCTGGGTATTAATCCTTTGTCGGATGGGTAGTTTGCAAATATTTTCTCCCACTTTGTGGGCTGTCCCTTCACTTTGTTGAGTGTATCCTTTGCTGTGCAGAAGCTCTTTAACTTGATGTGATCCCATTTGTCCATTTTTGCTTTGGATGCCTGTGCTTGTGGGATATTGCTCAAGAAACTTTTGCCCAGACCAATGTCCTAGAGATTTTCTCCAGATTTTCTTGTAGTATTGTTTTAGTGTAAGGTCTTAGGTTTAAGTCTTTAACCCGTTTGGTTGGATTTTTGTATATGGCAAGAGATAGGGGTTTAGTTTCACTCTTCTGTGTATGGGTATCCGGTTTTCCCAGCACCATTTATTCAAGAGACTCTTTTCCTGAGTGTGTTCTTGGCACCTTTGTTGAAAATGAGTTCCCTGTACATGCGTGCTTTAGTTTTTGGGCTCTACTCTGTTCCATTCGTCTCTGTGTCTGTTTTTATGCCAGTACCATGCTGTTTTGGTTACTATAGTGCTATAGTATAATTTGAAGTCAGATAATGTATTCCTCCAGTTTTGTTATTTTTGCTTAGGATAGCTTTGGCTATTCTGGGTCTTCCATGGTTCCATATAAATTTTAGGATTGTTTTTTCTATTTCTGTAAAACATGTTATTGGCACTTTGATAGGGATTGCCTCATCTGTAGGTTGTTTTGGGTAGTATGGAGATTTTAACACTATTGATTCTTCCAGTCTATGAACATGGAACATTTTTTCCCATTTTTTTGTATTCTCTTCAATTTCCTTTATCAGTATTTTATAGTTTTAATTATAGAGCTAATTCACCTCTTTGGTTAATTCCTAGGTGTTTGATTTTATGTGTGGCTACTGTAAATGGGATTGCTTTTCTTGCTTATTTTACATATTGTTCACTGTTGGCATATAGAAATGCTACTGATTTTTGGCCGAGCACAGTGGCTTATGCCTGTAATCAAAACACTTTGGGAGGATGAGGTGGGAGGATCATGAGGTCAAGAGATCGGGACCATCCTGGCCAACATGGTGAAACTCTGTCTCTACTAAAAATACAAAATTACCCGAGCGTGGTGTGGTGCATGCTTGTAATCTCAGCTACTAGGGAGGCTGAGGCAGGAGAACTGCTTGAACCCAGGAGGAGGTGGTTGCAGTGAGCCAAGATTGCACCATTGCACTCCAGCCTGGGCAACAAGAGCGAAACTCTGTCTCAGAAAAAAAAAAAAAAGAAAAAAAGAAAAATAAATAAATGTTACTGATTTTTGTATGCTGATTTTGTATTCTGCAAATTTGCTGAATTTGCTTATCAGTTCTAAGAGGTTTTTTTTGTGTGTAGCATCTTTAGTTTTTTCTAAATATAACACCATATCATCTGCAAACAGGGATAATTTGACTCCTTCCTTTCTAATTTGGAGTCCAATTTGACTCCTTCCTTTCCAAATTGGTTTATATCTTTCTCTTGTCTGATTGCTCTAGCTAGGACTTCCAGTACTATGTTTAGTAACAGTGGCGACAGTGGGCATCTTTGTTGTCTTCTAGATCTTAGAGGAGAGCCTTTCAGTTTTTACCCATTTAGTATACTACCTGTGGCTTTTATTATGCTGAGGTATGTTTTTCCATTATCCAGCTTTTGAAAGGTTTTTATTGTGAAGGGATGTTGAATTGTATCAAATGATTTTCAGCATCAATTAAAATGATCATATGGATTTTATCTTTCATTCTGTTGATATAATGTACCACATTGATTGATTTGCATGTGTTGAACCATCCTTGCACCTCAAGAATACACACCACTTGGTCATGATAAATGATCTTTCTGATGTATTCTCAAATTTGATTTGCTAGTATTTTGTTGAGGATATTTGCCTCAATATTCAGGAGATATTGGTCTATAGTTTTCTTTTTTTGTTTGTTTGTTTGTTTTGGTTTTGATATCAAGGTAACACTTGCCTTGTTGAATGAGTTCAGAAAGATTCCCTTCTCCTCTATTTTTCCGAATAGTTTGACTAAGTTCATATTTAGTTTTATATATATATTATATATGTATATATTTGGTAGAATTCAACGGTGAAGCCAACAGATCTCAGACACTTCTTTACTGGGAGACTTTTTATTATAGCTTTAATCTTATTACTTGTTTTTTGGTCTCTTTGGGTTTTGGATTTTTTTCCTGTTTCAATTTTGGTAGTTCGTATGTATCTAAGAATTTGTCCATTTCTTCTGGATTTTCTGATTTATTGGCATATAGTTAGTTGCTCATAGTACCACTAATAACCCTTTGAATTTCTGAGGTACCAGTTACAATGTCTCATTTTTCATTTCCCATTTTATTTATTTGGATTTTCTCTCTTTTTCTAGCCTGGGTAAAGATTTGTCAGTTTTGTTTAACTTTTGCAAAAATACTAACTTTTTGTTTCATTGACCTTTTGTATTTTTTATTTCATTTGCATTTATTTCTGCTCTGATCTTTATTATTTCTTTTCTTCTAATAACTTTGGGCTTGGCTTGCTCCTGCCTTTCTAGTTCATAAAGATGTATTGTTGTAGTGTTTATTTAAAATTTTATCTCCCCTTTGATAAAGGCACTTATAGCTATACACTTCTATCTTAGTACTACTTTTGCAGTATCTTATAGGTTTTTGTATATTGGGTTTCCATTATCCTTTGTTTGAAGAATTTTAAAAATTTTCTTCTTAATTTTTTTTTTTTTGATATGGAGTCTTGCTCTGTCACCCAGGCTGGAGTGCAGTGGTGCGATCTTGGCTCACTGCAAGCTCTGCCTCTCAGGTTCACGCCATTCTCCTGCCTCAGCCTCCAGAGTAGCTGGGATTAGAGGTGCCTGCCACCACTCCTGGCTAATTTTTTGTTTTCGTATTTTTAGTAGAGACGGGGTTTCACCGTGTTAGCCAGGTTGGCCTTGATCTCTTCTTCTTAATTTTTTTATGAACCCACTGGTCAGTCAGGAGCATGATGTTTAATTTCATGTGTTTGTATAGTTTCCAAAATTCCTCTTGTTATTAATTTCTGGTTTTATTCCATTGTGGTCAGAGAAGATACCTCATATTATTTCAATTTTAAAAAATGTTTAAAGACTTGTTTCATGACCTAACATTCTGAAGGCCTATCCTTGAGAATGATCCATGTGTTGAGGAAAAGAATTTGTGTTCTGTAGCTCTTAGATGAAATGTTCTGGAAATATCTATTAGAGCCATTGGTCTATAGTGCAGATTAAGTGTGTGTTTCTTTGTTGATTTTCTGTCTGGAAGATTTGTCTAATGCTGAAAGTGGGGTGTTGAATTCTCCAGATATTATTGTATTGAAGTCTATATCTCCCTTTAGCTCTAGTAATATTTGCTTTATATATATGGGTGCTATGTTGGATACATAGGTATTTAAAATTGTTATATCCTCTTGCTGCATTGACACCTTTGTCATTATATAGTGACCTTCTTTGTTTCTTGTTATAGTTTTGTTTTGAAATCTATTTCGTCTTATATAAGTATAGTGACTCTTGCTCTTTATTAATTTCTACTGGCATGGAATGTCTTTTTCCATCCCTTTATTTTCAGTCCTTGTCTTTATAGGTAAAATGTGTTTTTTGTAGGCAACAGCTCAGTAGGTCTTGTTTTTTCCTATCCATTTAGCCAGTCTACATCTTTTGATTGGAGAGTTTAGTCTATTTACATTTAATGTTATTGTTGATTAGTAAAGACTTTATCCTGCCTTTTTTTTTTTTTTTTAATTATTTTCTGGTTGTTTTGTGGTCTTCTCTTTCTTCTTTCTTTCTTTCCTGTCTTCCTCTAGTGAAGGTAATTTTTTTCTGGTGATATAATTTGGTTTCTTGCTTTTAATGTTGTGTGTGTCCATTGTATGTATTTTGGTTTGAGGTTACCAGGAGGCTTGTGAATATTATCTTATAACCCATTATTTTAAACCGATAAAACTTAACACTATTTACATAAAAAAAAACAAGCAAAAAGAAAGCTGATAAAATCCTATGCCTTAACTTCATCCCCCCACTTTTTAACTTTCAGTTGTTTCTATTTATATCTTATTGTACTGACTATGTCTTGAAAATTTGTTGTATTTATTATTTTTGATTGGTTCATCATTGAGTCTTTCTATTTAGGATAAGAGTAATTTACTCCAGAGTCACAGTGTTATAATATTCTGTGTTTTTCTGTATAGTTACTGTTACCAGTGAGTTTTGTGCCTTCAGGTGATTACTTATTGCTCATTAATGTCCTTTTCTTTCTGATTGAAATGATCCCTTTAGTGAATTCTTGTAGAAAAGATGTGTTATACATGAAATCTCTCAGCTTTTGTTTGTCTGGAAAAGTCTTTATTTTTCCTTCATATTTGAAGGGTATTTTAACCAGATATACTTCTCTAGGGTAAAGGTTTATTTTTCTTCAATACTTTAAATATGTCATGCCACTCTTTCCTGGCTTGTAAGGTTTCCACTGAGAAATCTGCTACCAGATATATTGGAGCTCCATTTCATGTTATTTGCTTCTTTTATATTGCTTCTTTTTGGACCCTTTCTCTATCCTTGATTGTTGGGAGTTTAATTATTAAATGCCTTGAAGTAGTCTTCTTTTGGTTAAATCTGCTTGACGTTGTATAACCTTCTTGTACTTGGGTATTGATATCTTTCTTTAGGTTTGGGAAGTTTTTGGTATTATTTCTTTGAATCAACTTTCTAATCTTATCTCTTTCTATATCTCCTGTTTAAGGCTAATAGCTCTTATATTTGCCCTTTTGAGCTATTTTCTAGATCCTGTAGGCAGGCTTTATTGTTTTTAATTCTTTTTTCTTTTGTCTCCTCTGACTGTGTATTTTCAAGGAGCCTATCTTCAAGCTCACAAATTCTTCTGCTTGATAAATTCTGCAATTAAAGGATACTGATGCATTCTTCACTATATTAATTTCGTTTTTTAGCTTTAAAAGTTCTGCTTCATTTTTCTTAAATTATTTCAATCTCTTTGTTAAATTTATGTGATAGAACAATAAGATCCTTCTCTGTGTTATCTTGAATTTCTTTGAGTTTTCTCAACACAGCTATTTTAAATTCTCTTCCAGACAGTCACATATCTCTATTTCTCCAGGATTGGTTCCTGGTGACTTATTTAGTGTATTTGGTGCTTTCCTGGATGGTGTTGATTCTAGTGGATGTTCTTCAGTGTCTGGGCATTGAAGAATTTGGTATTTATTGTAGTCTTCACTGTCAAGGATTATTTGTAGCCATCCTTCTCAGGAAGGCTTTCCAGATATTTGAAAGGACTTGGGTTTTGTGATCTAAGCTGTGTCTACTTTCGGGGGCACCCGTAGTCCAGGAATGCTTTGGTTCTTACAGACTTGCAGATGTACCACCTTGATGGTCTAGGAAGAGACCTGGGAGAATTCTCTGGATTACCAGGTACAGACTCTTGTTCTCTTCTCTTACTTTCTCCCAAACAAGTGGAGTTTCTCTGTTCTGAGCCATCTCAACCTAGGGGTGGAGTGACACTGGCATCTCTGTGGCCACTGCCACTGTGATTGCAGTGGGTCAGACCTGAAGCCAGCATATCACTGAGTTTTATCCAAGGCCTGCTGTAACAACTCCCTAGCTATTGCCTATGTTCTCTAAAGGCCCTGGGGCTCTAGAATCAGAAGGTAGCAAAGTCAGCCTGGCCTATATCCTTCCCTTCAGGGCAACAAGGTCCTCTAGGCCCTGTGTGGGTCCAGACGTGCTATTCAGGAATCAGTAACTGAGTAAAAAACCTTAG
The DNA here is from genome assembly GCF_003255815.1 of Theropithecus gelada. Taxonomy (NCBI): domain Eukaryota; kingdom Metazoa; phylum Chordata; class Mammalia; order Primates; family Cercopithecidae; genus Theropithecus; species Theropithecus gelada. Next base: position 16,450,484 of record NC_037680.1, read on the forward strand.
AAGTTGACCTGGTGTTCTATTGTATTTCAGCTGAGCTGGCACTCAAACTACAAGACCTAGTTCTTCCTGCTCTTCCTTACCCTTTCAAAAGCAGAGGAGACTTACCCTGTAGTTACCACCAGTCCTGGCCATGAGGAATACTACCAGACTACCAGCCAATCTTGCCCTAAGGCCCAAGAGTTCTTAACTCAGCTTGTGGTGAATGCTGCCTGGTCTGGGATTCACACTTCAGGGTAGTGGGCTCCCCTCTGGCCGAGGGCAGATCCAGAAATGCTGTCCAAGAATCAAGTCCTAGAATTGGAGACCCCAAGAGCCTGGTTGGTACTATTTTCTCCTATGGCCATGCTGGTGCATAAGGGTAGGACAAAGTTTTCCTTACTTTTCCCTCTGCTTTTCTCGAACAGAAGGAGTTTTGCCCCATTGCCACCACAGCTGGTAATGTGCTGAGTCTCGCCTGAAACCAGCAAATCTCAGAGGCTCACTCAAGAACCTTGACGTAGTACCTGGGTATCACTGCTGGTTATTCTGTTCCCAAGGGCTCTTCAATTAGCAGGTGATGAATGCTTTCAGAACTTGGTCCTTTCCTTCAAGGCAGTGGGTTTCCTTCTAGCCCAAGGTGTGCCTAGATATATTGCCTGGTAGCTAAGCCCTAGAACGGGGACCTCATGATGCTGCCCAATACCCTATCCTGCTGTGGCTGAGCTAGTATCTAAGATGGAAGACAAAGTCTTCCCTACTCTTCCCTCTCCTCTTCTCAAGCAGAAGGAAGAGGTCTCTTTTGGAGTCATGAGCTGTGCAGCCTGTGGTTAGAAGAGGGGTGATGCCAGTACTCCCTGGACTGCCCCAGTTGGTGTCTCAGTGTGTCACATGCCACTCCCCAGCACTCCCCAAGTCCACTGTATCTGGGTGTAGTTCAGTACTAGGACTTGCCTGAGAGTTGCAGTGCAGTCGACTGCCTTTCAAATTTACTTGGAGACAGAGTACTGTAGCCCCCGGTGGTGGGGTTGGCAGGCACTCAAGTTCTGACTGCTGGGATCCTCAATTCCTCTCTGGCTAGGGCTAGTTTAAATGCTCCCTCTGTGGGCAGATGTCAGCTGATTTTGGTCTGGTTTTTCTTTCTGCTTTAACAGGACAGTGCTGAGTTCAGTGCCTCACAGTTGCTATGTTCTCCCTTCTCCAGTGCCCAGAAATGCTCTCAGCACCATGCCCTTACTGCCAAGGCTAGGAGGGGAATGGTGTCAGCATTCTAGACAGTTTTTTCTATCTCTTCCACACCTTTCTCAGTGATATAAAGTTAAAATCAGGTACTGAGTGCTCACCTTATTTTTGATTCTCATGAAGTTGTTTTTATCTGTACAGATAGCTATTAACTTGGTGTCCTTGTTGGGGATGGAGACAATTAGTAAAACCCTCTATTCCACCATCTTGCTTCACTCCATAAGTGTCCTTTCTACTCACTTTCTTTCTTTTTTTGGCGGGGGGGAGATGGAGTTTCGCTCTTGTTGCCCATGCTGGAATGCAATCAATGGCATGATCTTGGATCACTGCAACCTCCACCTCCCAGGTTCAAGCGATTCTCCTGCCTCAGCCTCCCGAGTGGCTTGGGATTACAGGCATACACCACCACGCCCGGCTAAGTTTTGTATTTTTAGTAGAGATGGAGTTTCTCCATGTTGGTGAGCTGGTCTCGAACTTCTCACCTCAGGTGATCCGCCCATCTCAGCCTCCCAAAGTGCTGGGATTACAGGCATGAGCCACTGTGCCCAGCCTCTACTTACTTTCTAGGAAGTCATTTGTTTTTCCAGAAGAGCTCCTCTGCCCCTCCTGATCACTTATTCAAATGGCATATAAACCCCTATTCTAACCATTCCTTGAATCACATTTCTTTGTGAATGCTTGTATATACACACGTAATTAAATCTGTTTCTTTCTTTTGCTGATTTGCTTTTGTCTAATTTTCAGGTCCTCAGTTACTAAACATAAAAGGGTAGAGGAAAAGTTTTTCTTCCCTGACAGGTAGTACTAATTAGGGAAAAACAATCTGAAAGGGAAGATTTAATTGAAGGAACAGGAATCATTGCCTTTTGTCAACCGCTTTGCTCAAAGAGAGGCTGTCCATCTAGGAATAAAAGAATTAGAACTTGTGTTGTTTCATTTGTTTCCTTTTGTTTATAATGGAGATTATATCTCCTATAGATAATAGAAGCAGGATTTTAGTCAATCTGAGAAAAATTTATATAATTTTGTTTAAAATGGTTTTGTTCTTTTCAGTGAGTTATTAATGTTTCCACAAGGAAAGGAAGATTGAGCTGTCTTATTCAAATATTGGTTGTTACTTTTTGGCTTCAGACTGTTTAATTATTTTTCACTGCGTTAGCAATAAAGACCATAGTCCACATTTTCAATAAAGGGCCTTCCATGGGACATCCCTTATCAGCCTCTATAGACCTTACTTTCCAATTTATGCTTCTTACCTTCCACCCTACGGAAGTGTTGCGACACCTTAGCAGAAGAATACTTTCAACAAATGGTTCTCAACTTTAATGCGCTTCAGAGTCTCCTAGCAAACCAGCTTGCTAAACTGCAGATTCCTAGGCTTTCAGGGTGAAGGAAAGAAAAATATTTCACCCCCAAATATACTTCTTTGTCATATTTTGAGATGTTTGTTCAGAGGGCCTGCAAACAGAAGTAGCCCTGCAAGGTTGTCTTTTGTTGGGGGGAGATTTGCATCTATAGAGAAAATCTGCACGATGTAGCCAGGTTTTCTCTGAGGCCTTTCTTTGTCCAGATCTAGGAAATATTAACTGAGAGTCTGACACCTATAAAGGTTTGAAAGAAACATTCACCATCTATTCTCTCTGAGGACTGCTACATGTGAAGTTTCATCTATATAACAAGACCGCATTTGCTAGCCAGGCTTCCTCTTCTCCCTCTCCCATAGCCTGTTTTGCTACAATAACCTGTTTTGCCATGATCCAAGCTGCCATTCTTTCTGTAACCACAGGAGGGTATATAAGCTTTTGAACCCAACTGGGGCATGGGGGTAATCACGCTGTGGTTTCTCCCTCATGTGCACTTTAATAAATGTGTATGCCTTTTCTCTGGTTAATCTCCTTTTGTGAATTGATTTTTCAGCAAACATTCAAAGGACAAATTGGAAGCTTTCCTTTAGTCCTCTACAAGGGAATTACAGATACAGCAAGTTTGGGAGGTGAAGCCCAGGAACATGCATTTTAGAAAACGTGCATTCTGGAAACTCCAGGGGATTTGAAGCAGGTGTCCATGATCATACTTTGAGAAAATTGGGCTTAAAGGGTTTGCAGTCCTGGGGTGGCAAGGAGAAAGGCTGAAAAATTGGTTAAGGTGGCACTCCACATGTAGGAATACCATGAGCAAAGGCAGCTTATGTTTGCATGCAGGAGATGGTTGTTAAATTTTCAGCAATTTTGTGAGTTGATTTTTGAATACAGCCATTATTAAATAGATTACATAAACTGACCATTAAATAAACTCTATTAAACCCAAAAGTAATAAACATAAGAGAACTTACTACTTCCTAATTATTTCACTACCTTTTACTATTACCTATGCTCTTAGGCACATCTATGCTCTTAAGTATGTGTCTATTTTAACTGTGTGGTAAAATTACTGTATTATCATGTGCTACTTGTAAACCAAAAAGTATCTCAGACAAGTCTCAATCAATTTAGAAGTTTATTTTGCCAAGGTTAAGGATATGCCCATGACACAGCCTCAGAAGGTCCTGAAGACATGTGCCCAAGGTGATCAGGGTAAAGGTTGGTGTTATATTATACGTTTTAGGGAGACTTAAGACATCAATCAATACATGCAAGATTTACATTGATTTGGTCTAGAAAGGCAAAACAACTCAAAGTGGGGCTTCCAGGTTATAGGTGGATTCAAAGATTTCCTTATTGGCAATTGGTTCAAAGAGTTTATCTAAAGATCTGGAATCCATACAAGAGAGTGTCTGGGTTAAGATAAGGCGTTAAGACCAAGGTTATTATGCAGATGAAATCTGTAGGTAGTTGGCTTTAGAGAGAATAGATTGTAAATACTTTTAATCAGACTTGAAAAGCTACCAGACTCCTAATGTTAATTCTGTCCTGGATCAGGGAAAAGACCTGGAAAGGGAAAGGGATTTCCGTAGAATGTAGATTTTTTGAAGCCACAAGAGACAGCTTTGCAAGGCCATTTCAAAATTTGTCAAAGAAATCTATTTTGGGGTAAAATACTTCAATTTCTTTCTGGGGCTGCTGTCTGTCATGTGATGCTGTACTAGAGTCAGGCTGGAATTTGGTATCTTATTGCTACAAAAAGTATTAAGATATCCATTTTAATGTTAATGCTGATCAGTTGTGCCTGAATTCCAAAGGGAGGTGGGTATAATGAGGCGTATTTGACCCCCCTTCTTATCATGGCCTCAACTAGATTTTTAGGTAAACTTTAGAATGCCCTTGGTTGAGAGGAGGGGTCCACTCAGATGGTTGGGGTGGGCCTAGAATTTTATTTTTAGTTTACACTACTCTGTATCTCTTCTCAACTTCACATTCAGTGATGCCATGTTAGTAGCTTAATATTAGCCATGGAAGGAGTATTTGCAACATAAATGTTGGCAAATGTTACAAATCTGGGTAAATGTTGGATGTATATGGTGAAGTACAAGCAGTGTGATCTTTCTGGAACTTTAGCTAGAAGTAGTTAAGAATTGGGTATTGGCTGTTTCGTGGAGTGCTTATGTGATCCAGTTTTGAGAAGCAAGGAGTTTATTCTAGTTATAATGGAAAACCTCTGTAGCATTTTAATATACAGAGTGGTCACATTTATTGTTGGAAAGGTGGCTCTTTGAAGCATAATTTTGAAATTGATAAAATTAAAAGGAGACCATTTAGGAGGTCATATTTCATATGACATATCATGATGAATTGGACTGATAGTGTAAGTATAGAGAGTAGAATGGAGAAATATTCAGCAGTTAAACTTGTCAGTAATTAGAAGATGGTGAGAGACAGGAGTCCTATTTCTAACCTGGTTGACTGGTTGGGTGATGGTGCAAGCCAATGACATAGAGAATACAAGCATCAAAGCAAGTTTAGATGAGGAAAATACTGTGTACATTAAAGATTTGCTGTTACTGATGAACCTATATGATAGTACTTCCCAAACTTTCTCATGTTATGACACTCATAGAGAATGATACTGTGATACTGTGGCATGAGATAAAAGAGAGACGGGTTAATGTTAAGGACAACTAACTTCTGAAGTATGATCACTTCATACTTAGTATGTAGCTGGAGTCAGCTCCTACTCTGATTGTCTCATATATATGTGTTATATGTTTACATAACACATATATAATTATCATGTGTTGTAAAATGCTCACAGAGTTCAGTTAACTAACATGTTTAAAGTTGATATGACCTATGGAAAAGTTGGAAGTTATGAATGAAACAAATGCAAATTAAGTGTCCAGGATTTTGTCTTAAAATAAGAGAAATGGCAGTTGCTCTGATTGAAGCTATGTTATCAGTGCTGTGGTTTAGTATTTCTCTGTTAGCACTGAAAAGAAGAGGTAGAAACTGCAATTGACAATTGAGTTCTGTTAAGCTAATTGGAAGTGCAAAGGGAGCAAATTAATGTCTTTTTTTAGATAATTTTAATTGACAATTATAATAAAAAGGAAATTGAATATTTTCAGTATAAACTGAGAGAGAAGACGGCCCAAGTTCTAGCCTATAGCCAGAAGACTTCTAACAGTAAGAAACTGATAAATTTCTATTTCTTTTTAATAACTGGGAAAGTTATTATTTTTATTTACCATAACATGCCACAGCATGTTATTTTTTTCCTTCTCTTAGACCTACACAATTAAATCTATCTTTATAATATTTTTTATACTAAAAATGAAGAGGTAGGGAAGAGGAAGTACCTTTTCCTTACCCATCCTTGGTTCATGACTGAGGCCCTGATAACAAAAGATTGATGAACAAGAGTAAAACATACAAGTTTATTTAATATAAGTTTCAAGTGATACAAGAGCCTTCATAATGAAATGAAGATGCAAAGAAATGGGTAAACCTGTATATTTGTTATGCCGGGTTTGATGAAGTAGATAGTCATGGAGATGTATGATTGGATAAAGAAGTATGATTTAATAGTACTAAACTGGAGGAAATATAGCAAGGCCTATTTGTTCAGATTCTTCCCTATAACCCATCGTCTTTGGAGATAAGCATGTTCTTTTCATCTGGTATAGAAAGGGCACTTCTCAAGTGAGGAGCCCTTCAGGGGAAGCTCAGAAAATTCTTGCTAGGTTTTATGACCTGTTTTAGGGGAGAAGGGCAGATCAGAGAGTAACCTTCAAGCTTCTGTGGTAGCTGATAAAATGTGTCATTGATGTACTGTGGCTATGATGCATACCCCAATTTATTAGGCTGTGGGGACAGTTTTTTTCAATCTAAAATATGTATATGAAGGTTATATAAGTGAGCTCCATTCTCATACTGGGAGCCAATTTATAAGAAACAAGAGAAACTTTGTTGTTTTTAATTATTGCAAATACTATTTAATAGATCATTTAGAGTATTATGAGTATAAAAAGATAAATACCTTTTTTTCCCCTGGAAATGGTCTTGTTTACTTTTAATTTTGGAACTAGTATATTTCTCTTTTCCTTATGAACCTATTGGGATAGTCACTGGAATAATTTTCATTAATTTTGAGAAAATATCAGAAATGCTGTATTTAAAAGATTCAGAAGTCGGTAGTTATGATTAAAAAACATATGGAAGATTAACAAAAAGAATCACAATGAAAACTTTTAAAGGAGCTGTGAAAATCTGAAGCCTAATGATATGTCAGCGTGCTCTTATAACAAACCAGCACAGAATGTCTTTAAAGCAATGGGATGTTGGTATGAAGTAATTACCGAGGCACAAGTTGAGGTGTTAAGTTTGATATATTGCGGTCTTTTCTATCTGTTCCAATTTGCCTCCATGGTAACCGTTGCGACTTCACCAGCCTGACTATGATCCAGCTCTCAGCATTTTCTTTTAATGAGAGGTATTCTTCGGTTGGATGCAATTTCATTTACTACTATTTAGTTGGATTTTTAATAGCAATAATCTAACACTTTAATTATATAAATTATCTATCTTCAGAGTATTGATCTGCAGAGAAATTGTTTAAATTTGAATTTTTGGTCCCTTTATTTTTTTACTGAAATATTAATTCAGTTAAAAAATAATTCCACAATAGCTTTGAACACTTTAGAGAAAACAACTATGTAATTCTCATGCCACTGGCAGTATGAGTTTCTGGTTCTGAATTTTGGCTTAGAAAACTGAGAAGGAAAAGAGCCACAAAGAATATTAGGTTAATTTTTCATATTAATTTACATTTAAACATTCTTAACAAGGGAAAATTCTAGTTATCCTTCCAAGCTCTTATATTGAATTCAGAAATAGTGTTCTGGGGTGGGCGTGGTGGCTCAGGACTGTATTCCCAGCACTTTGAGAGTCCGAGGTGGGTGGATCATGAGGTCAAGAGATTGAGACCATCCTGGCCAACATGGTGAAACCCCATCTCTACTAAAATTACAAAAATTAGCTGGGCATGGTGGCATGTGCCTGTAGTCCCAGCTACTTGGGAGGCTGAGGCAAGAGAATTGCTTGAACCTGGGAGGCTGAGGTTGCAATGAGCTGAGATGGCGCCACTGCACTCCAGCCTGATGACAGAGCGAGACTCAGTCTCAAAAAAAAAAGAAAGAAAAAGAAAGAATAGTGTTCTGTGACATAAGATGAATTAAAACAATGTGGAAAGCAATATTCAAATTTGAAAAATTTTTTCTTGAGTAAGGGGCGGAGCAAGATGGCCGAATAGGAACAGCTCCAGTCTCCAACTCCCAGCGCGAGCACACAGAAGACCGGTGATTTCTGCATTTTCAACTGAGGTACTGGGTTCATCTCACTGGGGAGTGCCGGACGATCGGTGCTGGTCAGCTGCTGCAGCCCGACCAGCGAGAGCTGAAGCAGGGCGAGGCATCGCCTCACCTGGGAAGCGCAAGGGGGAAGGGAATCCCTTTTCCTAGCCAGGGGAACTGAGACACACAACACCTGGAAAATCGGGTAACTCCCACCCCAATATTGCGCTTTAAGCAATCAGGCACACCAGGAGATCATATCCCACACCTGGCCGGGAGGGTCCCACGCCCACGGAGCCTCCCTCATTGCTAGCACAGCAGTCTGTGATCTACCGGCAAGGCAGCAGCGAGGCTGGGGGAGGGGCGCCCGCCATTGCTGAGGCTTAAGTAGGTAAACAAAGCTGCTGGGAAGCTCCAACTGGGTGGAGCTCACAGCAGCTCAAGGAAACCTGCCTGTCTCTGTAGACTCCACCTCTGGGGACAGGGCACAGCTACACAACAACAACAACAACAACAAAAAAGCAGCAGAAACCTCTGCAGACGCAAACGACTCTGTCTGACAGCTTTGAAGAGAGCAGTGGATCTCCCAACACGGAGGTTGAGATCTGAGAAGGGACAGACTGCCTGCTCAAGTGGGTCCCTGACCCCTGAGTAGCCTAACTGGGAGACATCCCCCACTAGGGGCAGTCTGACACCCCACACCTCACAGGGTGGAGTACACCCCTGAGAGGAAGCTTCCAAAGCAAGAATCAGACAGGTACACTCGCTGTTCAGAAATATTCTATCTTCTGCAGCCTCTGCTGCTGATACCCAGGCAAACAGGGTCTGGAGTGGACCTCAAGCAATCTCCAACAGACCTACAGCTGAGGGTCCTGACTGTTAGAAGGAAAACTATCAAACAGGAAGGACACCTACACCAAAACCCCATCAGTACATCACCATCATCAAAGACCAGAGGCAGATAAAACCACAAAGATGGGGAAAAAGCAGGGCAGAAAAGCTGGAAATTCAAAAAATAAGAGCGCATCTCCCCCGGCAAAGGAGCGCAGCTCATCGCCAGCAATGGATCAAAGCTGGACGGAGAATGACTTTGACGAGATGAGAGAAGAAGGCCTCAGTCCATCAAATTTCTCAGAGCTAAAGGAGGAATTACGTACCCAGCGCAAAGAAACTAAAAATCTTGAAAAAAAAGTGGAAGAATTGACGGCTAGAGTAATTAATGCAGAGAAGGTCATAAACGAAATGAAAGAGATGAAAACCATGACACGAGAAATACGTGACAAATGCACAAGCTTCAGTAACCGACTCGATCAACTGGAAGAAAGAGTATCAGCGATTGAGGATCAAATGAATGAAATGAAGCGAGAAGAGAAACCAAAAGAAAAAAGAAGAAAAAGAAATGAACAAAGCCTGCAAGAAGTATGGGATTATGTAAAAAGACCAAATCTACGTCTGATTGGGGTGCCTGAAAGTGAGGGAGAAAATGGAACCAAGTTGGAAAACACTCTTCAGGATATCATCCAGGAGAACTTCCCCAACCTAGTAGGGCAGGCCAACATTCAAATCCAGGAAATACAGAGAACGCCACAAAGATACTCCTCGAGAAGAGCAACTCCAAGACACATAATTGCCAGAT
>NC_037680.1:16460554-16462188 GCF_003255815.1 Theropithecus gelada
AAAAAATTAATTTATTATTATTATACTTTAAGTTCTAGGGTACATGTGCATAATGTGCAGGTTTGTTACATATGTATACTTGTGCCATGTTGGTGTGCTGCACCCATCAACTCGTCAGCACCCATCAACTTGTCATTTACATCAGGTATAACTCCCAATGCAATCCCTTCCCCCTCCCCCCTCCCCATGATAGGCCCCGGTGTGTGATGTTCCCCTTCCTGAGTCCAAGTGATCTCATTGTTCAGTTCCCACCTATGAGTGAGAACATGCGGTGTTTGGTTTTCTGTTCTTGTGATAGTTTGCTAAGAATGATGGTTTCCAGCTGCATCCATGTCCCTACAAAGGACACAAACTCATCCTTTTTTATGGCTGCATAGTATTCCATGGTGTATATGTGCCACATTTTCTTAATCCAATCTGTCACTGATGGACATTTGGGTTGATTCCAAGTCTTTGCTATTGTGAATAGTGCCGCAATAAACATACGTGTGCATGTGTCTTTATAGCAGCATGATTTATAATCCTTTGGGTATATACCCAGTAATGGGATGGCTGGGTCATATGGTACATCTAGTTCTAGATCCTTGAGGAATCACCATACTGTTTTCCATAATGGTTGAACTAGTTTACAATCCCACCAACAGTGTAAAAGTGTTCCTATTTCTCCACATCCTCTCCAGCACCTGTTGTTTCCTGACTGTTTAATGATCGCCATTCTAACTGGTGTGAGATGGTATCTCATTGTGGTTTTGATTTGCATTTCTCTGATGGCCAGTGATGATGAGCATTTTTTCATGTGTCTGTTGGCTGTATGCATGTCTTCTTTTGAGAAATGTCTGTTCATATCCTTTGCCCACTTTTTGATGGGGTTGTTTATTTTTTTCTTGTAAATTTGTTTGAGTTCTTTGTAGGTTCTGGATATTAGCCCTTTGTCAGATGAGTAGATTGCAAAAATTTTCTCCCATTCTGTAGGGTTGCCTGTTCACTCTGATGGTAGTTTCTTTTGCTGTGCAGAAGCTCTTTAGTTTAATTAGATCCCATTTGTCAATTTTGGCTTTTGCTGCCATTGCTTTTGGTGTTTTAGACATGAAGTCTTTGCCCATGCCTATGTCCTGAATGGTACTACCTAGGTTTTCCTCTAGGATTTTTATGGTATTAGGTCTAACATTGAAGTCTCTAATCCATCTTGAATTAATTTTCGTATAAGGAGTAAGGAAGGGATCCAGTTTCAGCTTTCTACTTATGGCTAGCCAATTTTCCCAGCACCATTTATTAAATAGGGAATCCTTTCCCCATTTCTTGTTTTTCTCAGGTTTGTCAAAGATCAGATGGCTGTAGATGTGTGGTATTATTTCTGAGGACTCTGTTCTGTTCCATTGGTCTATATCTCTGTTTTGGTACCAGTACCATGCTGTTTTGGTTACTGTAGCCTTGTAGTATAGTTTGAAGTCAGGTAATGTGATGCCTCCAGCTTTGTTCTTTTGACTTAGGATTGTCTTGGAGATGCGGGCTCTTTTTTGGTTCCATATGAACTTTAAAGCAGTGTTTTCAAATTCTGTGAAGAAACTCATTGGTAGCTTGATGGGGATGGCATTGAATCTATAAATTACCTTGGGCAGTATGGCCATTTTCAC
>NC_037680.1:16462198-16471341 GCF_003255815.1 Theropithecus gelada
TTGCCTCAATTTCAGAGCCTGCTATTGGTCTATTCAGGGATTCAACTTCTTCCTGGTTTAGTCTTGGAAGAGTGTAAGTGTCCAGGAAATTATCCATTTCTTCTAGATTTTCCAGTTTATTTGCGTAGAGGTGTTTATAGTATTCTCTGATGGTAGTTTGTATTTCTGTGGGGTCGGTGGTGATATCCCCTTAATCATTTTTAATTGCGTCGATTTGATTCTTCTCTCTTTTCTTCTTTATTAGTCTTGCTAGTGGTCTGTCAATTTTGTTGATCTTTTCAAAAAACCAACTCCTGGATTCGTTGATTTTTTGGAGGGTTTTTTGTGTCTCTATCTCCTTCAGTTCTGCTCTGATCTTAGTTATTTCTTGCCTTCTGCTAGCTTTCGAATGTGTTTGCTCTTGCTTCTCTAGTCCTTTTAATTGCGATGTTAGAGTGTCAATTTTAGATCTTTCCTGCTTTCTCTTGTGGGCATTTAGTGCTATAAATTTCCCTCTACACACTGCTTTAAATGTGTCCCAGAGATTCTGGTATGTTGTATCTTTGTTCTCATTGGTTTTAAAGAACATCTTTATTTCTGCCTTCATTTCGTTATGTACCCAGTAGTCATTCAGGAGCAGCTTGTTCAGTTTCCATGTAGTTGAGCGGTTTTGATTGAGTTTCTTAGTCCTGAGTTCTAGTTTGATTGCACTGTGGTCTGAGAGAGAGTTTGTTATATTTTCTGTTCTTGTGCATTTGCTGAGGAGTGCTTTACTTCCAATGACGTGGTCAATTTTGGAGTAAGTACGATGTGGTGCTGAGAAGAATGTATATTCTGTTGATTTGGGGTGGAGAGTTCTATAGATGTCTATTAGGTCTGCTTGCTGCAGAGATGAGTTCAATTCCTGGATATCCTTGTTAACTTTCTGTCTCGTTGATCTGTCTAATGTTGACAGTGGAGTGTTGAAGTCTCCCATTATTATTGTATGGGAGTCTAAATCTCTTTGTAAGTCTCTAAGGACTTGCTTTATGAATCTGGGTGCTCCTGTATTGGGTGCATATATATTTAGGATAGTTAGCTCTTCCTGTTGAATTGATCCCTTTACCATTATGTAATGGCCTTCTTTGTTTCTTTTGATCTTTGATGGTTTAAAGTCTGTTTTATCAGAGACTAGTATTGCAACCCCTGCTTTTTTTTGTTCTCCATTTGCTTGGTAAATCTTCCTCCATCCCTTTATTTTGAGCCTATGTATGTCTCTGCGTGTGAGATGGGTCTCCTGAATACAGCAGACTGATGGTCTTGACTCTTTATCCAGTTTGCCAGTCTGTGTCTTTTAATTGGAGCATTTAGTCCATTTACATTTAAGGTTAAGATTGTTATGTGTGAACTTGATCCTGCCATTATGATATTAACTGGTTATTTTGCTCGTTAGTTGATGCAGTTTCTTCCTAGCCTCGATGGTCTTTACATTTTGGCATGTTTTTGCAATGGCTGGTACCGGTTGTTCCTTTCCATGTTGAGTGCTTCCTTCAGGGTCTCTTGTAAGGCAGGCCTAGTGGTGACAAAATCTCTAAGCATTTGCTTATCTGTAAAGGATTTTATTTCTCCTTCACTTATGAAACTTAGTTTGGCTGGATATGAAATTCTGGGTTTAAAATTCTTTTCTTTAAGAATGTTGAATATTGGCCCCCACTCTCTTCTGGCTTGGAGAGTTTCTGCCGAGAGATCTGCTGTGAGTCTGATGGGCTTCCCTTTGTGGGTAACCCGACCTTTCTCTCTGGCTGCCCTTAAGATTTTTTCCTTCATTTCAACTTTGGTGAATCTGGCAATTATGTGTCTTGGAGTTGCTCTTCTCGAGGAGTATCTTTGTGGCGTTCTCTGTATTTCCTGGATTTGAATGTTGGCCTGCCCTACTAGGTTGGGGAAGTTCTCCTGGATGATATCCTGAAGAGTGTTTTCCAACTTGGTTCCATCTTCCCCCTCACTTTCAGGCACCCCAATCAGACGTAGATTTGGTCTTTTTACATAATCCCATACTTCTTGCAGGTTTTGTTCATTTCTTTTTCTTCTTTTTTCTTTTGGTTTCTCTTCTCGCTTCATTTCATTCATTTGATCCTCAATCGCTGATACTCTTTCTCCCAGTTGATCGAGTCGGTTACTGAAGCTTGTGCATTTGTCACGTATTTCTCGTGTCATGGTTTTCATCTCTTTCATTTCGTTTATGACCTTCTCTGCATTAATTACTCTAGCCATCAATTCTTCCACTTTTTTTTCAAGATTTTTAGTTTCTTTGCGCTGGGTACGTAATTCCTCCTTTAGCTCTGAGAAGTTTGATGGACTGAAGCCTTCTTCTCTCATCTCTTCAAAGTCATTCTCCATCCAGCTTTGATCCGTTGCTGGCGATGAGCTGCGCTCCTTTGCCGGGGGAGATGCGCTCTTATTTTTTGCATTTCCAGCTTTTCTGCCCTGCTTTTTCCCCATCTTTGTGGTTTTATCTGCCTCTGGTCTTTGATGATGGTGATGTACTGATGGGGTTTTGGTGTAGGTGACCTTCCTGTTTGATAGTTTTCCTTCTAACAGTCAGGACCCTCAGCTGTAGGCCTGTTGGAGATTGCTTGAGGTCCACTCCAGACCCTGTTTGCCTGGGTATCAGCAGCAGAGGCTGCAGAAGATAGAATAGTGCTGAACAGTGAGTGTACCTGTCTGATTCTTGCTTTGGAAGCTTCCTCTCAGGGGTGTACTCCACCCTGTGAGGTGTGGGGTGTCAGACTGCCCCTAGTGGGGGATGTCTCCCAGTTAGGCTACTCAGGGGTCAGGGACCCACTTGAGCAGGGAGTCTGTCCCTTCTCAGATCTCAACCTCCGTGTTGGGAGATCCACTGCTCTCTTCAAAGCTGTCAGAGAGAGTCATTTGCGTCTGCAGAGGTTTCTGCTGTTTTTGTTATTGTTTACTGTGCCCTGTCCCCAGAGGTGGAGTCTACAGAGACAGGCAGGTTTCCTTGAGCTGCTGTGAGCTCCACCCAGTTCGAGCTTCCCAGCAGCTTTGTTTACCTACTTAAGCCTCAGCAATGGCGGGCGCCCCTCCCCCAGCCTCGCTGCTGCCTTGCCGGTAGATCACAGACTGCTGTAATAGCAATGAGGGAGGCTCCGTGGGTGTGGGACCCTCCCGGCCAGGTGTGGGATATGATCTCCTGGTGTGCCTGTTTGCTCAAAGCGCAGTATTGGGGTGGGAGTTACCCGATTCTCCAGGTGTTGTGTGTCTCAGTTCCCCTGGCTAGGAAAAGGGATTCCCTTCCCCCTTGCACTTCTCAGGTGAGGCAATGCCTCGCCCTGCTTCAGCTCTCGCTGGTCGGGCTGCAGCAGCTGACCAGTACCGATCGTCCGGCACTCCCCAGTGAGATGAACCCAGTACCTCAGTTGAAAATGCCGAAATCACCGGTCTTCTGTGTCGCTGGCGCTGGGAGTTGAAGACTGAAGCTGCTCCTTTCGGCCATCTTGCTCCGCCCCCCCCAAAATTCTAAATAATAAGAGAGCTCTGAAAAACACCAGGGCAAAATGGATGTATAATGTATCATATATAAAATTAAAATATTATGGGACTACTAAGAAATTTTAGTCTAACAAGTCCAAAATGTTATCTAAAATTGGAAAATTAATAAATATACCAAATGCTTTCTGTGATTTCTTAGGCAAATTTCTTTCTATTTGGGCTTCTTCTGAAAAATTCACAGAAATGTTGAGAGGGAAAAAAGCAAACAACCTATGGACAAACAAAATAGCATAAATATGTTTATGTCTATAGTGATTATAATTAAAAAGGTAGTATTACCCAATTTCTTAATGCTAAATTGGTGCATAAATGCATTTTCTGAATGACAGTGAAATAAACAGACAAAGTCACCTATTCAAAGGATGGCTGCATTTGTTTGTGTTGCTAAATAAAAAGTGTATTACTACTTAAATGGCCAAATAAGTAATAGGTTTTCCATTGTTAAATATTTATTTGGATATTATTGAAGACAAAAGCATTTAGCTTTTATTTAGAAGTTCTTTTATCATAGTAATAATAACAATAAGTTATCATCAGTTAGTTCAGTCAATCAACCAATATTTCTTGCATTTCTATTATGTGTTAAACTCTCCACTGGGTATTGTGGCTGTAAAGACAGTAGACAAATCTCTGTTCTCATGGAGATTAAATTCTTTCTAGAGGATAAATCAGAAAATAACATTAATGGTAAACATATCAGTGGCGTGTGTAAAAGAGAAAAAGCAAGAACAGATATACAAGGCATAGGAGAAAGGTATATGGAATGTAGCTAGGATGGTCAGGGGATAATCCTATTCTGAAGGTGACATTCTGGAAATGGTCCGAAGGAAGTGATGTCATGAGCTCTGATGCTCTATGTGTTCATATTGGTGCATGCCAGGCAAAGAGAACAGCAAATGAAAACATTGTGATGCAGGAGTAAACCTGGCCTCTATGAGGAAGAGTGGGAGTCTAGAGAGCGAGTACGCGAGGAAAGAGAAGTGATTAACTCAGAGAGGCAATGAAAGGGAAGTGAGGGCTTTTCAGATGGAGTCTTGGTCCCAATCGGGATGTAAGCTTGGAATCCAAAAGGCAGAACTCGCTGAGTATTTCGAGTAGAGAAGCACTATGGCTGATTTATGTTTTAACAAATTAGATCTGGATATTGTGTTGAAAATAGACTAATGAAAGATATACATGGAAGGTAAAACACCAGTAAATAGGTGTTTTAAACAAACCAGGTATAGGTAATAGTGGTTTGAATCACAGAGATAACTGTGGAATAAATGAGAAGAGGAGTCAAGATTGATTATAGAATTTTGTCTCGAGCATTAAGTTCCATTGTCATTAATTGACTTGCGAAAGGATGTGGGAAGAGCAGGAGTGGGTCCCAGCAGGACTTCAGTTGTAGACATTCTAAGTGGATGCATTAAGTGAGCATTTGAATGCAGGGTCTGGAGATCAGGGGACAAGTCTGATTGGAGATAGAAACCTGGATATACAAGCATGTAGATTGCAATTACAGTCATAAGATCACTGAGAGTTGAGTAGATAGAAGAGGGCAAAGCTGCAAAGACTGAGTTTTTAATTTCGGCATTTAATGGTCAGAGATGAGGATGGAACTGCAAAGGTGTGACCATATACTGGGGGTAAGGGGACTAACACATTATGGTATCCTGGAAAACAAGTGAAGACAGTCTTTCTGGGAGAAGAGAACGATGGATAATGTCAATTTCAGCTGACAGAAGAAGTAAGCACTACATTTAATAATGTGGAAGTCATGAGTGTGTTGATAGGAACAGTTTTTGTGGCATTCTGAGGACTACTGCCTGACTGGAGTGGGGTCAGTAGAGAATAAACAAGCACAACTGGAGGCAGCATATATGGTCCTTGAGGAAACATTTTTAAAAGGGAAGGAGAGACATGGACTGGTAGCTGCAACAAGTAAGGTAAAGAGAGGGTTACAGTAGCCCCCATTACCAGTGGTTTTCTGAGGTTTCTGAGTTCCGAAAATATTAAGTGGAAAATTTTCGCAAATAAACCATGTATAAGTTTTAAATTGTGTGTTGTTCTGAGTATCATGGTGATAAAATCTCCCACTCTCTTGCTCCGTCTGGGCCAAGAGGTAAATCATAGCCTTGTCCAGCAGAGACAGAGCTCTCAGCCCGTAAGTCACTTAGCAGCCCTCTTGGTTATCAAGTTATGAGATCTGAGATTACCTGTTGTGCTGTCTCCGTGCTTGTGTTCAAATCACCCTTATTTGACTTAATAATGGCCCCAAAGTACAAGAGTAGTGATGCTGGCATGTTGTTATGATTGTTTGATTTTATTATTAGGTGTTGCTGTTAATCTCTTACTGTGCTTAGTTTATAAAATACACTTCGTCATAGGCATGTATGTATAGGAAAAACAGTGTCCGCAGAGTGTTGTGGTTTGACTGTGTCCCAAACCGTGTATCTCAGTATATTGTTCTCATGGTAGTGAAAGTCCCACGAGATCTGATGGTTTCGTAAGAGGAAACCCCTTTCACTTGGTTCTCATTCTCTCTTGCCTGCCGCCATGTAAGATGTGCCATGTGGAACTGTGAGTCCATTAAACCTCTTTTTTCCTTATAAATCACCTAGTCTCAAGTCTGTCTTTATCAGCAGCATGACAACGGACTAATACCTAGAGTTTGGTGCTATTTGTGTTTTCAGGCATCCACTGGGGATGTTGGAACATGTCCCCTGTGTACAAGGAGGGACCACTGCATTTGTGAAGATGTGAACAATAAAAACATGTTTCTATGCTTATCAACATCACTATATTTTGATATATGTAAATAAAATGACCTTGATTTTCCTGTTGCACATTAACAATCCCCATGATTAGTTGTGACAGTGATAAATTTTGCCTGACCCCTGGTTCCATTTTAGCATTTATATAAAATCATTTACATTTTATCAGACCTTTTGAATTTCCGGTTCCCAAGATATATGCTACTGAATTTTAATTAACAATTAAAAATTTTCATATTAAAAATAAAAAGGTTTTTTTTATGATGAATACACTTTAAACGTTAGTATGAATCTGCCACTTGGATATGAGTACAAAGCTTGTGCTTCCTCGAGTGTTGTAATCAAATACTGTTCTCTAAAATAATCTGGTAGGTTATTTTTAAAGAGCAATGCACATATATTCACATAAAATTGGGCATGACTGGTCATAATGGAAGAAATTTATGAAAGGAAAATTTAAGATGGGAATCAGGAGGAAAAATATTTTAATGAGAACTAGTGAATGGTGCAACTGTTTCATGAACTTTGTGCAGGGTAGGAATGAGAAAGTTAGTTTTGGAGGGACAAATCTTGTTGCTGGTGCTGGGAAGAAAGCATCCTGATTTGATATGTGAATTTAGGTAGGTTTCCTTTCAAAACGTCCATGTTTTCCAATATATAACATGGTGATAAAGTATTGTCCATGTACTTGCTACTTGCAAAGCAAAAGAATCATATTTTTCTGAATGTGTTTAATTGTCTATCATATACTATCAGTTGAACAATATGAAATCCCCAATGCTGAAAATTGAAAATGGATGTCTATTTACAGTTTTATTATTTCACTTCATACACTGACTGGTCTCTTTTTGAACATCTTCGCATCCATCCCTTTCTCCAGGAAGTCTGCTAAGTGGCACAGAGGAGCAATGCATGTATATATGAACTCTGCAGGCAGAATATATGCAACCCACTTTGTCTTGTAGGTGTTCTTATTTGGGTCTCCAGTTTCTCTCCTGCCCATTCATGTTAACAAATGCTTTGATCCATTCTTTTGCTATCTGAACTGACTTTGCCTCTTTAAAATCTTTTTTCTTTGTTATAAGGGAGGTTGCGGAGGTTGAAAGCTCTCTCTCAGCAAAAAATAAAACCAAGAAAATACAAAGGCAGTTTATGGAAAGTTATCTTAAATTTCACGATGTCAAATTCAAAAACCGATAGATTTAACTCCAGAACACTTCTACCCGTCTTCTCAATAATACTTTATCATCTATTATTTTATATTATACTTCTTAAACATACACATTCATCTACATATATTCAGTTGGTTTTAGAAGTAACACATTCCATATGTAAATTTGTGTTTAAATGGCCTTTTTTATTCTTCATTGTCGGTTAACCCCTTCTATAAAATCCAAATACGTAAAATGAACTTGGGTAACAGGATGCATCTCTCTTTCACACCTTTGCAAAATTAACTTTTGCACCTGATTCTTTTCTGCTTTCTTTTTTCCTCTCTTTTTAAAGTAATACTGATTTTTTTGGGGTGTAAACATGCAATTCCTTTTTGCGTCCTTTAGACCTGCATTTGGTTAAATATTTGAGTATATTGTTTTCAAAATTATTTCAGTAGATTGCAACCATATTTCTCTGTCATTTTTTTTACTAAGCACAATACTAAGATTAATTTTTATGAAATTATGGGAATTCCATACTGATTTATTGACTTCAAATCATTGATTAAATACCTGCCAAACACTAGGCTGTCCTCTGCCACTTGTTGAGACTGTAAAGGAGGAGCGCACCAAATCTGTAGGCTGCAGAAACTTGTCTTCACTGGGAAACAGATGAGAAAAGCTTATTGAAGGTCATGGGAAAAGACTCTTGAAAATTGTTTCCATCAGTGAATCAGAATAATGTAGAATTCCCAATTACAATTCTAGTTAGAGCTGGTTAGTTTTTAGGAACCCTATGAAGCCTTTTTTTTTTTAATCAACAGGCAATAAATACAATGGTTATTTCCATCTATTTGGGCATTTTTTAAAAAATTAATTTATTATTATTATACTTTAAGTTCTAGGGTACATGTGCATAATGTGCAGGTTTGTTACATATGTATACTTGTGCCATGTTGGTGTGCTGCACCCATCAACTCGTCAGCACCCATCAACTTGTCATTTACATCAGGTATAACTCCCAATGCAATCCCTTCCCCCTCCCCCCTCCCCATGATAGGCCCCGGTGTGTGATGTTCCCCTTCCTGAGTCCAAGTGATCTCATTGTTCAGTTCCCACCTATGAGTGAGAACATGCGGTGTTTGGTTTTCTGTTCTTGTGATAGTTTGCTAAGAATGATGGTTTCCAGCTGCATCCATGTCCCTACAAAGGACACAAACTCATCCTTTTTTATGGCTGCATAGTATTCCATGGTGTATATGTGCCACATTTTCTTAATCCAATCTGTCACTGATGGACATTTGGGTTGATTCCAAGTCTTTGCTATTGTGAATAGTGCCGCAATAAACATACGTGTGCATGTGTCTTTATAGCAGCATGATTTATAATCCTTTGGGTATATACCCAGTAATGGGATGGCTGGGTCATATGGTACATCTAGTTCTAGATCCTTGAGGAATCACCATACTGTTTTCCATAATGGTTGAACTAGTTTACAATCCCACCAACAGTGTAAAAGTGTTCCTATTTCTCCACATCCTCTCCAGCACCTGTTGTTTCCTGACTGTTTAATGATCGCCATTCTAACTGGTGTGAGATGGTATCTCATTGTGGTTTTGATTTGCATTTCTCTGATGGCCAGTGATGATGAGCATTTTTTCATGTGTCTGTTGGCTGTATGCATGTCTTCTTTTGAGAAATGTCT
>NC_037680.1:16471841-16482909 GCF_003255815.1 Theropithecus gelada
CTCTTACAATTTGCATATCAGCTTTACTTCCAGGAGACAACTCATTTACTCTCCGTTAACATATGATGAAGCCTGATGTCCAGGAAGAGGAAGGCTATAAAGACTTTTGCCTATTTATTCCCATCATAATCATGACTACACTACAAATGGACTGACATTGAATGCCAATTAGAGTTTCAATTTCATTAGTTACTTGTAGATATCATATACAATTTGTTAAACATATTTATCTTCATGTAAATATGTAACAAATTATGTATAGTATATTTGATATTTGGGGTAAAGTATTACTAAATTATTTTACCAACTTTATAAACAGAATACTTTTGTGGAATACTCCCTAGGTACCATTGATTATGTAGACCAAGTTAATATTCTTAATAACACCAGATAAATTGTACTGAGTCCAAATAACTTCAGACAGAGAAAAGTTGGAGCATTGTACAATTCCCATCTTCTATAAGGCAACTATGTCTATGAATGCAAATTTTTTAAATGTGTTAGGTGAAACCTTGAGAATCAAAAATCTATTTATAGTCACAGTAAAATCCCAACATTACACTGTGATTGAAGGGCAGAAATTGAATTTTATGAAAACGTGCAATTCAATTAATGTGAGGTTAATGAATTAATTGGTTCAAGTTCATGTATTTAGTCAGAATGAGGCCCAGTGGTTTGTCTGTGTGAGCTAAATCCATAACTGGTTTGGGCTGTAGTTTGGCACCACCTAGTGGCTGTTGCCCACTTTGAGTTAAATACTGATGGGGATGATTTGAGGTCTTGTGGATGGGTAGACTTTGACCTCAATGTTTCCATACCTGACCTCATTTCTTTGGACGCTCTGTCCACTCTTTCCCACTTCCATAAATACCTAGAACTATAAACTTTCTCTGACACTTGATGAGGAATAGAATGCCATTATCAATTGTATTATATACAAATTTATGTTATCAGTTGCGGCAGGCTGACATGAGTTTTAGTATTTGCGAGTTTCAAATTAATATTCAATTTTACTAAAAGATTAGTTTTCCTTAGACCTTTTAGTTCATCTATGTTTTATTAACTTATAAGCAATATTTAGATAAAAATGAGATTAGTCTCTTTCATCTTATTTAAAACTAATGGTTAACCCAAGTTAAGCAGTTAATGTTTCCTAACCAGTAGTTCTTGCCTACAAACTTAGTGAAGTACATTCTCTTAAGCATACTAAACTAAATTTTATGAATTAAATATATATATATTTAAACATGATATTACATGTTATTAATCTAATAAATAAATTAACACAAGCCAGGAACTGAGTTCTTATAAATATCACAATTCAGTTTATAAAAACATCCTATTTTCTCACAGCTAAAACCCATAAAGCTAATATATCAATTATTTTTATTACAAATATTTTAAATAATATACACAGATTCCAAATTTAACATAAAATATTAAGTCTGATTAACTATTATATCTACACATATTTCTTTGCCAGTCCACTGTTCCAGAGAGTTCTCCATGAAGTAATCATTTAAGTCTTCTCAACAATGGCTTGACTAACTGATGTGACTAGTTTAGAATATGGGGGACGAGTATGGTGCTTATCAGTTTGAGTTTGAATTAGGGACAGAAATTCCACCAGAATGATTTTCACAAAGTCTTTCTTACAATCCCTATGCTTCTATGCCTTTCACCTAGAATTTGGCTTTGCATTCTCTCTCCCCATTCAATGCTCTGTAGCCTCTTTTAAGTTTTAAGCATGATTTGGCAGATGCAATTATGCCCTCAACCCTAGGTTTTTTAATTTTCCACTAATATTTGTCTCGCTAGCAGCAGCTCTATTGTCATGCAAGTGATATGCTATGGACTCTGGCAACCTTTTCATACTTTTGCTCTTCACTGGCCACAAATGTGAGGGACTGACAACTTCACTGAACACATATTTAAAGAATGACTTTTGAATTAATCTGAGGAGGACATATCATCTATTTGATACAGATAGTTCAAAATACATTCATTTAGCATTTTGCTTCAACATGATTCACTTTGAGACTAAGGCAGTTATTCCCATACACCCAAATGTATCTAATAATACATATGAACATCAATAAATTGTTGTTAATTGAGACCTCTGAATGCAAAATATTATGAAGAAACTAGAAAAGATATCTCTCCTCACTCTCACACCCCACACAACCAGATGTCTCCAACTTGAGAGTTAACTGCAATGTCACAAAGGCAGTTATGTATTTCCTAGTGAGGAACGTATTACTTTCTTACACCCTATAGCCAAGCTATTGGTATAACCAGGTTATTGTTCCTCCAAATAAGTGAGATTGATGTTCCAACACCTCTTATCTCCCCCAGAAGGAATTGCAGAATGGTGTCTATGACAATATATCTTTAATTGTTTGGGATATAAAGAAATATTTGTTAATATACATTTTATAAATATATATGTATACATACCTACATCAAAAAATCCACCAAACAAAATTTTTAGGCAAAAAGTAAGTCACATATTCTTCCTTAAGGCAGATTGTCAAGGAATGCAGCAAAGTTGGAAATATTTGCCTTACAAACAACGAAGCCATAGTTTCTTTTTATTATTATTATTATTATTATTATAATACTTTGAGTTCTAGGGTACATGTGCATAACATGCAGGTTTGTTACATATGTATACTTGTGCCATGTTGGTGTGCTGCACCCATCAACTCGTCAGCACCCATCAACTCGTCATTTACATCAGGTATAACTCCCAATGCAATCCCTCCCCCCTCCCCCCCCCCATGATAGGCCCCGGTGTGTGATGTTCCCCTTCCCGAGTCCAAGTGATCTCATTGTTCAGTTCCCACCTATGAGTGAGAACATGCCGTGTCTGGTTTTCTGTTCTTGTGATAGTTTGCTAAGAATGATGGTTTCCAGCTGCATCCATGTCCCTACAAAGGACACAAACTCATCCTTTTTTATGGCTGCATAGTATTCCATGGTGTATATGTGCCACATTTTCTTAATCCAGTCTGTCACTGATGAACATTTGGGTTGATTCCAAGTCTTTGCTATTGTGAATAGTGCCGCAATAAACGTACGTGTGCATGTGTCTTTATAGCAGCATGATTTATAATCCTTTGGGTATATACCCAGTAATGGGATGGCTGGGTCATATGGTACATCTAGTTCTAGATCCTTGAGGAATCGCCATACTGTTTTCCATAATGGTTGAACTAGTTTACAATCCCACCAACAGTGTAAAAGTGTTCCTATTTCTCCACATCCTCTCCAGCACCTGTTGTTTCCTGACTTTTTAATGATCGCCATTCTAACTGGTGTGAGATGGTATCTCATTGTGGTTTTGATTTGCATTTCTCTGATGGCCAGTGATGATGAGCATTTTTTCATGTGTCTGTTGGCTGTCTGAATGTCTTCTTTTGAGAAATGTCTGTTCATATCCTTTGTCCACTTTTTGATGGGGTTGTTTGTTTTTTTCTTGTAAATTTGTTTGAGTTCCTTGTAGGTTCTGGATATTAGCCCTTTGTCAGATGAGTAGATTGCAAAAATTTTCTCCCATTCTGTAGGTTGTCTGTTCACTCTGATGGTAGTTTCTTCTGCTGTGCAGAAGCTCTTTAGTTTAATGAGATCCCATTTGTCAATTTTGGCTTTTGCTGCCATTGCTTTTGGTGTTTTAGACATGAAGTCTTTGCCCATGCCTATGTCCTGAATGGTACTCATGGTACTGGTACCAAAACAGAGATATAGACCAATGGAACAGAACAGAGTCCTCAGAAATAATACCACACATCTACAGCCATCTGATCTTTGACAAACCTGAGAGAAACAAGAAATGGGGAAAGGATTCCCTATTTAATAAATGGTGCTGGGAAAATTGGCTAGCCATAAGCAGAAAGCTGAAACTGGATCCTTCCCTTACTCCTTATACGCAAATTAATTCAAGATGGATTAGAGACTTAAATGTTAGACCTAATACCATAAAAAAGCCATAGTTTCTTAAACCATACTTATTCCATAAGAATAAAAAAGTCATGGCAGACATCAGATCCCATTTGAATTTGTGCTTTGGGATTATAAAACCAATGCTGACATTAACAGATCTTTATTCATCTGTATGCTGCCATTTAAGGTACTGTTGAGGAAAAACATGAAAGTAGAGAATAAGAATATCCTGTGAAAGCTTATCTACGTTCTGATTATCTTTGTAAAAACTCCCTTTCATTGATTGCAGCTAAAGTAACATGAACGAACAAAAATTACCCCAGTTCTGAAAGACAAATTAATCTTCTGAGACAGTACTGGTTAATGTTATTAGTAAAAATAACCAATCAGCCAGTTCTAGACAACTGGTGAAGGCAGCAGTAATGTTACCAGTTGCAAACTTAAAATCAGAAAGTAACATGTCCTTAAAAGCAATTGTATTAAGCAAGTAAATATGTTTATTTGCAAAATCGGGAAATATAGAAAAGAAAAAAAGTTAAGTTACTTAGTACTATTGCACAGAAAGAACTCCTATTAACCATTTGGTGTAGGCTTATATGCCACCCTTTCTTACATAGAGAGGTTTAATTGACTCCGAGTTCCATATGGCTGGGGAGGCCTTAGGAAACTTACAATCATGGCGGAAGGCAAAGAGAAAGCAAAGACCTTCACATGGGAGCTAGCAAGAGCAGGGAAAACTGCCTTATAAAACCATCAGATCTCACGAGAACTCATTCACTATCATAAGAACAGCATTGGGGAAATCATCCCATGATCCAATCTCCTCCCACCTGATCACTCCCTCAATTCATGGAGATAATAGAGATCACAATTCGAGGTGAGAATTGGGTGGAGACACAGCTCAACCATACCAAAGGGAAATCAAAGCAGGGTAATCAGGGTAATTAATTAAAAGTCTACCTATAGGTCAAATACCCCAGTTTTCTCTCCACATCCCCTTTACAATTGCTTGTAATGCAGCATTTACTCCCAGGAAAAATTAACAGGGTTCTTTTTGACAGAGGTAAAAATTACCTGTTTGGGAATTATGATTCCTAGGATAGATGTTGGCATTCCACTCTTTCTGGCATATGCATTCCACTCAGCTTATAGTTCTATCTCCATCCTGTCACCCTAAAGTTAAGCATGTTTTATCTATTTAGCCTCTCTGATCTTCCTTCAGTGTATAGGTAAAACTCCTTAGTCAAGTGAGACTCACTGCTGTAGTTTGGATGTCTGTCCCTCACAATGCTCATGCTGAAATTTTATTCTCAATGTTGGATGTGGGACCTAGTCATGAAAGGTTTGGTGTCACCCTTACAGGAATGAGTGCGTTCTCACTATTAGTTTCTGTGAGAGCTCGTTGTTAAAAAGAGTCTGGTACCTCCCTCTTTCTTTTGCATCCTCTCTCACCATGTGATCTCTGTTCAGACTGGCTCCTTTTTGCCTTCTGTCATGATTGGAAGCAGTCTGAGGCTTTCACCAAAAGCAGATGCCAGTGTCATGCCTCTTGTCCAGCCTGCAGAAAAAAGAGCTAAATAAAACTCTTTAATTAATAAGTTACTCAGTCTTGCGTATTCTTTTATAGCAACACAAAACAGACTAAGATACTCACATATACAAAAGAAGAAGAAACTACAGCAATTTCCTAGAAAAATTAACCCAGAAGCACGGCATGCTTTATATATGAAGTTGACTAAGATCTTGAAATAATAGGATAAAGCACACTTTTAAGTTCAATATGCATTACTAACATTCTTCTCTTTCTTGTGTCTAGATAATTAATACAACATGAAAGAAAGCCCTGATTTGTAGTGTTTGCCAACTTCTGTGATGTAAATACTTCCACCATTAGAGATTTCAAATGAGCATTGTGACATCTTTGAACACAGAATTGAGAAGAAATGCACAGAAGTACATCATTATATTGTATTTACAATACAGAAAGAACAGGAGTAAATAATTTCAAGATCATCAATAAAATGTAGTAAAATGATTAACAAGTAATGAATATCTTTGTTTCTCATGTATTTTATTTAATTTTAAGTGTATGTAATATAATGTTTAATAATGACCATATTTAACAACTGGCTCAAACAATTTCTGATAATTTAACAATGAGCGTTTGTGAACAGTTACAAGCCAGTTTCCACACGACTGCACATTAGGGATTTCACTCTTGCTGGTAGCTCTTTCAGAACTATTCTCTTACCACCCTTTGAGTACCTTGTTTAACTCTCATTTCCTCTTTATTCATTTTAACTGTTTATTAACCACCCAATTGATAGACATGCTTTTTTAAAATTTATTTTTTAATTAACAAAAATTATATTAGCAAAAATCGTGATTACTTTTGCATCAACCTAATACATATTTATCATGTTTTTATATATGCATACATTGTGGAATGGCTAAATAAAGCTAATTAACACATACATTACCTCATGAACTTATTTATTTGTGATGAAAACACTTAAAATTTACTTTCTTAGCCATTTTCAAGTGTGCAATATATTGTTACTAACCCTAGTCACCATGTGGTACAACAGATCTCTTGAACTTATTTATTCTATCTAACTGAAATATAGTATCTTTGGATCAACATCTTCCCGATCCCCCTCATCCTTCACCTTTTTGCCAACCCCTGGTAACCACTATTCTGTCTTCTACTTCTATGAATTGGTCATTTTTAGATTCCACATATATGTAAGACAATGCAGTACTGACTTGTCTTTCTGTGCCTGGCTCATATCACTTAGTATTAACATCTTCTAGGTTCATCCATGTTATCACAAATGACAGGATTTCCTTCTTTCAAGAATGAATAATAATCTATTGTATATATAATATATACCACATTTTCTTTATTTATTTATCTATTTATGGATGCTTAGGTAACTTTCATATCTTTACTTTTGTGAATAATGTTGCAATGAACATAGGAACACTGATTGTATTTCCTTTGGATACATACCCAGTGGTAGGATTGCTGCATCATACTGTAGTTCTATTTTTAATTTTTGGAGAAATCTCCATACAATTCTCATGTCATAATGAAGCCCTTTCTGATCACACTATTTAACACTGCAGCATATCCCCATCTCTTCCCTTGAACACTCCTTTCTACTTACTGTGCTCATTATCTCTATACAGTTTCTCACCTCAAGTA
Source organism: Theropithecus gelada (assembly GCF_003255815.1). Taxonomy (NCBI): domain Eukaryota; kingdom Metazoa; phylum Chordata; class Mammalia; order Primates; family Cercopithecidae; genus Theropithecus; species Theropithecus gelada. The sequence goes on from NC_037680.1 coordinate 16,478,992, forward strand.
TACTATGCTATTTCAGTTATTTGTTCATCCATTCATTATTAGTTTGTTTAAGTTTATATTTTACTCCCCATTTAAAATATAAGCTCAATAGAAAACTAAATCCTTGTCCTTTTCAGTATTGTGGCTAAAAACAGAGATTCCACAATTTCAACTCATGTTATTTATTCAGTGAATTTTTTAAAACTTTCCAACATTCTTAAATGCCACTTAGTCAATCTTCCTGTCATTGATTCTGCTTGTAAATGCCCATTGTCTACTATGTAAACAAGTTGTTGAAAAAGTTAAAAATTCAAATAATGCTTTATGAACTTGATTAAGAAAAAATATAGATTATTTGATTAAATTCAACTAAATTGTTCCTTAGGAGATTTTATGTGAAACAACTCTGAGTGGGTCAATATAATCTGCATTTTCAGATAGTAGTTAAAATTAATATAATCATAATCATGGCTGTTGAACTTTTGTCATGAGATTTATTATCTGAACACAAGTAAACTGATTATTCTTTGCACAGAGTTGCTCTTATCAAGTTCCTAATGACTTGACTGGATGCAGTCAGAGCCCATAAATGTCCATTCATGACTCAACCAGGTTCTACATTTGAATCTGGAGCTAATATAGTTTTGGGCAAAAACACTACAGTGTGAGTGAGTCATAGTGTTACATTAATCCTACATGCTGTTAATTAAGAAAGTACTTTTTAAATCTATAAATGTTAATTATTAAACATTCACTTTAGAGCTTAATGCACTTTAGTTGGAAAGAAACACCTAATTGCTTCAGAAACAACTAGAAATATCTTTAGAAAGCTAAAAGTAAATATAGTCAGATAATTACACTTACCATTAACTTCAGCAGTATACACTAAAAAGAGATAATTTATTTATTTTTTAACTAAAAGATTGTACCTATTTTGTGTTTAAAAATGTACAATTCAGTGGTTTTTAGTTCTGCCACAATCACAGGGTTCATAGGGTTCTGCAACAATCCTTACTGTCTAATTTCAGGGAATTTCCATCTACCCTGAAACAAACTTCATGCCCATTCATAGTCACTTCCAGATAGGCTGAATACCTGGGTGATGAAATAATCTGTACGACAAACCCCATGACCCAAGATTACCTGTGTGACAAACCTGCACATGTACCCTTGAACTCAAAAGTTAAAAAAAAAAAAAAAAAATTGTCACTCCCCATGCCTTTCTTCCCCTAATCCCTTGCAAGTGTTAATCAACATTCAGCCTCTATCGATTAGCCTATTTTGGACATTTCACATAAACTGAATCTTACAATATGTGTCTTTTTGTGTCTGACTTACTTCATTTAGCATAATAGTTTCAAGATTCATCCACACAGCAGTGTATATGAGTACTCCCTCACCAAACTTTTAATGGTTCTGTAGAGATACAATTCACATACTAGACAATGCACACATTTAAAGTGTAAAATTCAATGGCTTTTAGCGTATTCACAAAGTTGACTATCACCAAAATAAACCTTAGAGCATTTTCATTGTCCCCAAAAGAAACACTGCTCTTGTTAGCCCTAATCCTACAATCCTCCATCCCTCTTACTCCTCCCCACTAGTCCTAGATAACTATTCATGTACTTTTTGTCTCTATAGATTTGCCTATTCTGAACATATCATATTACAGAATTATATAATATATTGTCTTTTGGGACTGGCTTCTTTCACTTAGAATGTTTTCAAGGTTCAACTATTTTATGACAGGTATCAATGATTCCTTCTTTTTAAATTACAAAATATTATTCCATTGTCTGGATATATCGCATTCTATTAATTCATCAACTGACAGGTGAATTTGGGTCATTTTCACCTTTTGGCTCTTAGGAATAATGATGCCATAAGTATTCATGTACAAGTTTTTATGTAGTTACATGTTTTCATTTCCCTTGGATGTATACTTAATTATGAAGTTTCTGGGTCATATGGTAAATATATGTTTAACCAGTTGATGAACTGATAAGCCATGCCAAACGGTGTGGTACTGGTATAAAAATAGACACATAGATCAATGGAACAGAATAGAGAAGACAGAAATAAAGCCACATATTCACAACTAGCTCATCTTTGACAAAGTTGACATGAACATATATCAGATAAAGGACACTTCAATAAATGGTGCTGGGAATATTGGAATGCCATATGCAGAAGAATGAAACTGAGCCTCTGTCTCTCACAATACACAAAAAAATCAACTCAAGATGGATTAAAGACCTAAACATAAGACCCAAAAGTAAAAATACTTGAAGAAAACCTGGCAAAAACTGTTCTGGAGATCCCTTTAGACAAAGAATTTATTACTAAGACCTTGACAGCAGAGGAAACAAAAACAAAAATAAACAAATGGGACTTAATTAAATTAAAAAGCTTCTTGTACAGCAAAATAAATCAGTAGAGTGAACAAACAACCTGCAGTATGGGGAAAAAAAATTGCAAACTATGCTTCCAGCAGTGGACTAATATCCAGAATACACAAGGAACACAAACAACTCAACAGCAGCAACAACAACAGCAACAAATAATCCCATCAAAAAGTGGGCAAAATACATGAATAGGTATTTTTCAAAAGAAAACATACAAATGGCCAACAGGTATATGAAGAAATGCTCAACATTACTAATCATTAAATAAACACATATTTAAACCACAATGAGATATCATCTTATACCAGTCAGAATGGCTACTATTAAAAAGTAAAAAAATAACAGATGTTGGCAAAGATACAGAGAAAAGGGAACTCATACATTTTTGGTGAGAATGTAAGTAAGTACAATCTCAAACAGTATGGAGGTTTCTCAAAGAACTAAAAATAAAACTACCATTTGATTCAGCAATTCTGCTACTGGGTATCTACCCAAAGGAAAACAAATCAATATATCAAAATGATATTTGCGCTTGTCTGTTTATAACAGCACTGTTCACAATAGCAGATACCAAATCAAACTAAGTGTCCATTGGTGGATGATTGGATAAAGAAAATGGAGTATAAATACACAAGGAATATATTCAGCCATAAAAAGAATGAAATCATATCTTTTACAGAAATATGGATGAAACTGGGGGTCATTATCTTAAGTAAAACAAGTCAGACACAATAAAACAAATACTGCCTTTCTCACTCATAAGTAGGAGCTAAAATATGTGTTTAGATAGACATAGAGAGTGGAATGATAGACAAAGACGACTCAGAAGATTGAGGGAGTGGCAGTGGGGGTAGATATGAGAAACCACTTAATGGGTACAATGTACATTATTAGAGTGATAGATACCCTTAAAACCCTTACTTGGCTACTATGCAATCTATGCATGTAACAAAATTAAACTTGTACCCTCTACATATATGTAAATTAAAAAAACAGAAAAATGATGAATATAATAAAAAGAATAAAATATATTTTCTTAGTTCTGGCCTTGCAGATTAATTAACATCTTAATCTCTAACCACATAGTTTGGATTAATAGCAACTTAATTTCAATAACATACAAAAATTGTTTCTATAGAGCAACCTTTCCTCTTTCATCTTTGTGCTATTGTTGTTGTATGATTTATATCCTTCCACATTGTATATCTATCCAAGCACATTTATAATGAGCACTTTATGTGATTGTGTTTTATATAAGATAGGAGAAAAAAGCGTTACAAATAAGTTTTTGGACTTTCCTATGATTCTTTATAACTTTTCTGTTTCAATGATTTTTTGCCTTGACACTACTTATTTTGTCCCTTTTCAAACTTTGTAAAACTTAATATTGAATAATAAGAGATTCATTGAATCTTCTCTCAACTCAAGTTTCCTTTGCAAATAATGAATGAATGTCTCCAAGTAGAAGAAACAGCCATTTGAGAGTCACAGCAACATCGGCATGCTCGGTGTATTTGAAGAATAGCAAAAG
>NC_037680.1:16483234-16509925 GCF_003255815.1 Theropithecus gelada
CCCTCCTGCATTTTCATCTCTGTATCTCCCCTTGCTCACTTGGCTGCAGCCATGCTGGCCTTTTGCTATTCTTCAAACACACCGAGCATGCCCATGTTGCTGTGACTCTCAAATGGCTGTTTCTTCTACTTGGAGACATTCATTCATTATTTGCAAAGGAAACTCGAGAGATGATTCGATGCATCTCTTATTATTCAATATTAAGTTTTACTTGCTTTTTAAAGTCATATAGGATGATAATTGAATTTATAATAGAATGAGTTGAGTCTTTTTTTAGATTAGTCAAAAGAATGAATTGTTTTTCAAAATTTTGTTTTTCTGATATCCAAAAAAATTACATCCACATAGGATCATCCTGGCTGATATTTAGCGTTCTGAAGAGTGCCAATTGGCTTATTCTGATCATTTGAATCACTTGAATTTCAAATCTGGCAATGTCTTGCTACAAAAATAAAAAAAAAAGACCCTTGCAAAATAACATTATAGGTTACATATTATCTTCTTTATCACAGTGAATAATGGGACAGCTGAAAATTGTTTCAGCCTCATGACAAAGACGGGAGAATCACTTTATGGTTTCTAATTATACGAGCTAGAACAGACATGTGAATTCTCCCTGAAATATTTTCATTTTTGCAGAGACTTACCTGCATCTTTTAAACACATTTCCATTATGTTTGAGTAGTTAAGTGTACCTCATTTTGCATTTTATTTCCCTTGATATTTACATGACAATGGCAAAATAAGACACAGCCAGAATAACATAGTAATGTCCCAAATATCAGTTCATTTTAAAGGCACAGTTCATTTGAAATGGGCAATAGCCTTGGTAGTTAATTAGTCCCTCTCAGCCCTTCATCCTGCTGTTGTATCATGTGACCTTTAGATTTGGCTAGAAGAGGGCATTGGTAGTAGAGAGCAGGAGAGAAAGTTCTATACTTCTCAAGTTGCTTCTCTGGCTGGATAGCAGTTTGATAGTAGCAGTGATACTTCATCAACAGCCACAGCTCCTGTGGGGTGGACCCTCACTCATAGGGGCAGTTCTCACAGGTTTTAGCAACCACTTACTCTACTTCCACTCAGGCCTTGAAATGGTCAGGCTTCATACCATCCTACTCCTCTGTGGTTCACCTTCTCTTGTTGGTTCCCTTAACCCTGCCTCCAGCTTTCTAACTAGTCCTTTCATTACTTATTCCATGACCCTGTGACAATGTCATTTCTTTACTGTCCAGGACCATGGCTTATACCATGGCTTATAATATCATCTATCATGTGCTGTGTCCTACAAAAGTTTTAAAGTAAAAATGGTCAAGATGACAGTCAATGATAGTTTTCCAACTGGCCAGTCATTTCACATCATAAAGGTAAGATTCAGCTCATTCACCCTTTCTTTCCAGTAGACTTGTCCCCCATGCTCTTCTGAGAGCTGAGGAGATGACCATGGTCTGGCCAAGCCTCAGTCTACCCTTCTCCCCCTTTTCTCCTCAATATTGGTGGAACCTGCTATCTGTTGAGAGAACCCAGGCAGCTTTTCTGCTTGCTTGGATTCTGAAGCATATTGGGACCATCTATTTACTTAAAAAAAAAAAAAAAAAAAAAATCCTGGCCGAGCACTGTGGCTCACGCGTATAATACCAGAACTTTGGGAGGTCAAGACGAGCAGATCATAAGGTCAGGAGATAGAGACCATCCTGGCTAACACAGTGAAACCCCGTCTCTACTAAAAATAAAAATAAAATTAGCTGGGCGTGGTGGTGGGCGCCCATAGTCACAGCTACTCGGGAGGCTGAGGCAGGAGAATGGTGTGAACCTGGGAGGCAGAGCTTGCAGTGAGTGGAGATCATGCCACTTCACTCCAGCCTGGGCGACAGAGTGGAACTCCATATCAAAATATAGGCAAGTTTATAGTTACTTAAAACATAAGTCTCCGTTTCCAATGCCATGAGTAGCATAGGAATATATTATTATTTCCTAAGATTCAAATGATATAAAGCACACAGAGTAGAATGCTCAAAGGTCCCCTTTCTTACCTCCCACTTCTGTCTCTATAGATTTGTCTAGTCCATACATTTCATATGAATGGAATCATACAACATGTGGTCTTTTGTGACCAGCTTCTTTCACTTAGCCTAATGTTTTCAAGGTTCATGATGTTGTAACATGTGTCAGTACTTCATTCTTTTTTGTTGCAAAGTGATATTCTATTGTATAGATATACCACATATTGTTTAACTATTCATCAGTCCATGTGTATTTGTACAGTTTCTGCTTTTTGGCTATTATGAATAATGCTGCTATAACTTATGCAAAAGTTTCTGTGTGAATATATATCTTCACTTCTTTAGGATATATAGGAGTGAAATTGTTGGGTCATGTACTAACTCTAATGTTTAACATTTTGAGAAACTTTTCCAAGAATATTCAATTGGCTGTAATTTATTGGTGACATTTTCTGTAGTATTGTGGAGTTTATAAGGCAAAGAAAGTTTTATGAAGATCATAAATATTTTCTCTACATGATTAATTGAGAGATATAATTTTGCTGAAAAGGTAAATTTACTATTCTAAAAATATTTATAGATATAAAGAGAAATCTAGAAAAAATAAAATCTATGTTTCAGACGAATTTTATTCACAGTTATGGCCAGGTTAGATGATTATTACAAATATTTAGAGCTTAAGTTTCAAAGTGTTGTAGATAGATCTTATAAATCATCATTTCAAACGTCTATATCTTACATTTAAGATATTAATGCTAAAAATTAATGCTCAAAAATACTCAAAATTAATTCTCAAAATTAATGTCTATCTCTCTAATAGAAGAGAGAGGGTTTGGGGTATACATAGATTTTTTAAAAAAGTAAAGCTAGACCTGTTTGAGGTGGATAAAATAACAGATATATTCCATTTTTATGATAATGTGTAATGATCTTGATTTTATAGGGGAATTTTAGTTAATGCCCATGTAACAAATTATCTTCAATATAATAGAGTTTCTATATGCTATTTATCAAGATAGCGCTTTAAAATTTCTTAATTTAAGTATTCTTTTAGCAATTTATACTATAAGTATATTACTATATTCATGGTTTACATAGAAACCACAACTCGAATGGTAATTGACTTATTTAAAATCAAATGGTAAACAGCTGTAATTTTAATGCTTGTTTCCTAATTCTATACCTAGATTTTTGTAGCAAAGCTTCAAAGTTTGGACGATATAAGAAAATGTACTTTGTAGATTAGTTGCCCATAATAGTGACTTCCAGTAAACTGTGATGGCTTCGTGAGGCTATTACTTAAAGTTTATTATACTTCTACGGATTACCTAGCAAGAGCTTTGCTGAGTTCTGTAGGAGGTGATACCTCTAGGAGATACCTGATGGAATCATGGAATCCAATCCAGGGCTTCTCAAGGGGCTTCTAGAGATAGTTTCCTGTAAATGCAAACCTTATTTGAAGGGCTGTGAATTCTGCTAGATATGTAATTTGTGATAAAGAAAATGCTTCACATTAAAACTATTCCCTTCATTTTTGTGTCACAGATGTAGTCATTCAATGATATTTTCTATAAAAGTACTGACAATTAATATTGCAATTTTCAAGCAAAAGCCCTTAAGAAACTAGCATTCATCCAAATACTTTTCTTTTCAATAAACACTATCAACAAAAGACATTAGACGTAATGATTTCTAAGGGCCACAACATGGGTTTTATAAATTAAATATCTTCAGGACTGTCTCTGAGAACAGTAATCAATATTTTATTTTATTTTATTATTTTAAGCTATTTTCTATTCTTTTTAATACCAACTTTCTCTTGTCCTTCCTTCCTACCTCTCTTCCTTCCCTCCTTTCTTTTTTCCTTCCTTCCATTCTTTCTTTCTATTTTATACTTAATTTTTCTTTTGCATGTATATGTTAATTTTCTTGTGTGCTTTTAGCTTCTTGGGTTTGTTTTTTTTTTTTGGTTCATGTTTAAAAACAAGGCATTTGAAACTTGATGGGGACTTTGGTTTACATGAAGGAGGACTGATAATCAACAAGAGATTACTTCTCTTTAGTTAAGGAAATTCAATAAGATTGAAACTGAATATCCTTGATCCAGGATACTAATGCCCACGGTAGTAGAGCTAGTTCACCAAATACTGTGTTGAGTGATTGCTGTGTATGCTGATCTTAGGAAGAAGAGAAGATAGGCACTGTGGTCAAGTCGCTCCCTGGAAACACCTCATCCTTAATAACATTATTTTGGGAATTGCTGGACTCAAGGGATACAATTATAAAACTTGGACTTTGGTCTAAAATAAACCCATACTGTTTTACCATTGTCAAGCCAAAATATTTTATTACTGGAAACAAGTTTATGCTCTAGTTTGACTATTTCCACTAGTGGCACTATGGCTCTCCTTTTATCTCTTGTTTAAACACTTGAAATTATTCTCAGATCCTCATCTCTCTGCTTGTATTCAATTTAGTAATTTATCTTACGTCTTTTCCTCTTTTCCATTTACGCTGGAGCCACCCTTTTCCTGGACTTCTATAATGTTATTTTAATAAATGAATCATGTTTGCCATGACTGTGCCCATGCCTGCAGGAAGATAGTCCAAATATTCTGGTGCCAGGCAGAAGCAATTTCATATCCTGGCTTTGCCCCTAAATATCTACATTAAATGAGGAACTTACTTAACCTCTTTAAGTTATTATTTCTTTTGTAAAGTTGAGATAATCATAGTTCTTACCATATATGCTTTGGAGGAATTTTAAAAAGAAATGTAAAATGCTTCACACAGTACCTGCCACATACTAGGTCCTAAATAGTAAAAAATGTTAACTATTACTGTTAAAATTGTACTGCCTGTCAACTTTTACATTATTACATTTAACCCAACATTCTTAACACATAAAATAAAAGCTATAGTTATTTATATCAAGTGTGTCTCTTTTGCATAGCAAGAAGCCGCTTCTAGATTCTTAATGACAAATCCATGGCTACTAGCATTTTACCGTCCCTATTTTTCAAAAATTTTAAAAGACAAATTATAATTGTATACAGTTATGGAGTGCAATGTGATCTTTTGATATATGTATACAATGTGCAATGATTAATTCAAGATAAATTAACATATCCATCACCTCACATACTTATCATTTTTCATAATGACAACATTTGAAATTTACTTTCTTAGATTTGAAATATGCAATATGTTGTTATTAACTATGTAGTTACCATGTTGTTCGATCAATCTCAAAAACTTGTAACTCCAATTTAACTGGAATTTTATATAACAACTTTCCATTCCTTTTTCCCCAACCCAGCCTCTAATAATGACTATTTTACTTTGAGTTTGACTTTTTAATTTCAACATGTAAGTGAAATCATGTGGTATTTGCCTTTTTGTGCCTGGTTATTTTACTTAGCACAATATCCTCCAGGTTCATCTATGCTGTTGCAAATGATATGATTTTGCCCGTTTGTTAAAGACTGGATAATATTCGTGTGCACATGCACATCTGTGTGTGTGTGTGTGTGTGTGTGTGTGAATACACTACATTTTATTTATCGATTTATCTATTGATTCCATATCTTGACTATTGTGACTAATGCTGCAATGAACGTGGGAATGTAGCTACCTCTTTGACATGCTGATTTCAATTTCTTTGCATATATAGTTAGATATAAGATTGCTGAGTCATACGGTAGTTCTATTTTTAGTTTCTTGAGAACTCTCCTTAGTTTTCCTTAATAACGTTACTAACTCACATTTCCAACAACACTGTACAAGAGTTTCCCTTTTCTGCACATCCTCACCAACACTCACCTTTCATCTTTTTAATAATAGCTATACTAAAAGGAGTAAAGTGATACCTCATTGTGGTTTTAATTTGTATTTTCCTAGTGAGTAGTGATACTCTGTACAAAAAATCTCTAAAGACTCTACCAAAGACTGTTAGTATTGATACATAAATTCAGGAAAGTTGCAGTATGCAAAAATTAGTATACAAAAATTAGTAGTATTTATATATACTAACAATAAACTATCCAAAAAAAGAAATCAAGAAAAAAATTCCATTGAGAGTAGCTACGGAAAAAAAAAGCACTTAGGACTAAACTTAGCCAAGGAGGTAAAAGGTCTGTAAACCTTGGATAAAGCAAATTGAAAATAAATGAAAGGAAATTCTGTGTTCATAGCTGGGAATAATTTTGTTAAAAATCTCCATACCACCTTCCAAAATCTATAGACTCAATCAATCCCTATCAAAATCCCAAGTCCTTTTTCACAGAAATAGAAAAAAAAATTCTAAAATTCATATGGAACTGGAAATTATCCTGAACAGCCAAGGCAATTTTGAGAACAAAACCGGAGGCATCAAACTACCTGATTTTAAAATATGTTACAAAGTCATAGTAATTAAAACAGTGTAGTATTGGCATAAAAACATACCACAATAAAACAGGATAGAAAAACCTGAAATAAACCTACATATTTACAATCAATTGATTTTTGTCAAAGATGGCAAGAACACACAATGGAAAAGTTTGGTCTCTTCAATTCAATAAGTGGTGCTGGGAAAACTGGATATCCTCATGCAGAAGAATAAATTTAGACCTTTATCTTACAGCACATACAGAAATAAACTCAAAATAGATAAAAGACCTAGACATAATAATCGAAACTGTAATACCACTGGAATAAAACATAAGGGAAAAGCTCTGCACCAGTTGTCTGGGCAATGATATTTTAGATTTGATCCCAAAAGCTTAGTCAATAAAAGAAAAAATAAACAAATGAGATTTCTTCACACTAAAAGCTTCTGGACAGCAAGGGAAACAATGCTAACAGAGTGAAGAGACAACCTACAGATTGAGAGAAAAAATTTTGCAAACCATACATCATATAAGGGATTCATGTCCAAAATACATAAGGAATTCAACTCAATAGCAAGAAAACAAGTAACTCGATTTTGAAAATGGGCAAAGGAGTTAAATAGACTTTTCTCGAAAGAAGACATACAAATAGGTAACAAGTATATGAAAAAAATTTTTTCTCTATTTTTAACCACTTGCAATTCACACCCCTAAAAAGTATAGATTCCTATAATGCCTTTTTGCGTATCAACCTCATAATGAGAAATCATATTTCTTCCAATTGACTGAATAATTAAGTATAAATGCCTTAAATTATGTTGAAAGTGCTTTCCTATCTGGCCTCTACCTACTCCTGATTCTCCACTGATGCCCTATTATTTCTGCGTATGAATAAACCATGTCAGCAAAATTCATCTTCTTATTGTCTGTGAGTCCACTGTTATATATCCTGTCCCTATCATTTTACTGATGAAATGATAAAAATTTCTCCTTGAATTCTTAATTCCAGCTTCAATCTCTACTTAAAGTCTAAAAATCAGTGGCCCTTAGTTTCTACTTCATTGTTTTCTACCACATTTATGACATACTATTTTGTATTTTTATTAATCTTTATTACAAACATGACAAATCTTTAAACTTAGTTAGGTACCATATGCAGTTCACCATTATCAGTAAGTAGACAATAAATAAGGAGAGTAGGACCAATTGCAATGGACTCTTTAACAAATTCGCACACTAGACCCAGCCAATCCACTTGGAATAGAATAAGAAATAATTCAAAATGCAAAAACAATGTTCATGATACATACAGATGTCCATGAAGAGATTGTTACTGTTTTCAGTCGCAAAAATTTTGAAATGACCTAAACGTCCAACTATAATAAGGTGGTTAAAAAATCGCAATGCATTCACTTGGTGAAGAAATATATGTTATTAAAAATTAGGTAGTAATCAGTCTAAAAAACATGGAGAAATGCTTCTTCTTATATTTCTTACTATTTACTGAGAAAGTACTTTATTCCAGAGTTAGGCTAAGAGGCTACACATATCCATTAACTTCATTCTTTCTATATTACCTGATGACAATGGAATTTCTACTATTTTATTATTCATCTGTTTACAGCACTGTAGCCACTACATTTGCAAGCTCTCTAAGAAGGATTATTGACAATGTTGATAATAATCACAGGATCTGTCTATTAAAAAAATACAGAAAAATAGAGTCACGAATGATGCTACCACAATTTTGCATTTTGATTTCTTTCCTGGAGACTTGTTTTTATGAGTTTTGGCTATTATAGATGGAAGTAAGTTTGAGCTCTCTTGTAATTGTCAAATTAGCTAACCTGAAGTCAGTATCTTGTAGGTTCTGTTTTTGCATCCAGGTAGTCACCCGTTTGTAGAATAGGTGAGCTTTACAATGATCTAATACAGCCTGGGCAGTAAACGGTAAGAATGGATGCCTACAGTCAATAAGAATCAATGCCAACATAAGTAAGTAATAATGCCGTAGTTGTGCATAGTGGGTTAATATCCACCTTAGTGATTGAACATTAAAAATTTATTTGTGCTGTCTTATGCCCTTTCAGTCACACTTCACCAGCAAACCCTGAACTATTAAACTCTTAGGAATCAACTCATGCTTCCACGGATGGCTGAGCAAAGTTTTAATGAGACAATCTAACACACTGAAAGCAGTTTCCTCATGAAATCCCAATAACCAAGATAAGTAGAGTTTCCAATAAGTTATATTGAGAAATCTGTACAGAGTTCTTAATTAAGTGGCAAAGATAATTACAGACTTCTAATTAGCTACTTAGTTGCTATGAATTAGTGAATCTCATTGCTTGGATAGCTTTTACTCAATTTTGTTGCTGAAAAAAATACATCCTCTTCAACTTCCTTCTTATTATTCTCTCACAGTAATTAACCATTTCTTTGTACCACTGACCTTTTTGAAGAGGCATTTAATTATTGTTAATCCTTAGCTCTTGTTTTTAATCATCCAAAAAATGTAATAGCTTTGGCAGCAACAAGCCCCTTAGCTTAGGACTGGATCTATGAGAATGATAGAACGTTGAGTCACATAACCTGAAGACTAATGTAGCCCATTTCTTAAATAGATGAGAAACGCTCCCAAACTCTATTACCAGGAAAGGGAAAACATTAGCTAATATTTTATGGTACATATTTGACCTTCTTATGTGTTAATGTATTTCTCCTAATCATCACCTCCTCATTATTGAAGAGAGAAGTTCATCTTAATGGACAATTGAGTTTCACCTCCAATCTAGGCCAGTGAAGGAGAAAACATTAAGAATCCACTTCAAAACAATCTTTTTCATTTACTGAACATATTCTCAGAGGCTTGACAGAAAGACTCCTTTATTCCTTTCTGTTGATTGTAGAAATAAATAATCATAGAGTAGAAAGAAATTTTTTTTTTTGGCCAAAATTTTGAGTTCTATTGATGGTCATAACAAAAAGAACAGTGATAACAATAACAATAATGATTTGTTGGCTAGTATGTGCCAGTCATTGGAGTAGGAAGAATTTTAATTCAGTGAGTTGATGGAGGAAACTAAGAAGTTTATATTGATATATAACATATAATAGAAATGATCACACCATTGCCCTTCCATGATCTCATGGATGGGATAAAAGAGTCTATTGACCCCCTATCTCTTCCATTCATTCTTTCTAACAATTATTGCCCTCATTGCCTCATCTACCCATTTCTTATTTTATTTAATAAACCTGTTATTTCCTGGATGACCTAATCCAGAACAAAGGACAAATGATAGTTCCTGACCCATTGTAAATACTCTTTTTTAAAAAATGAATGCTCTTAATGAAAATCTATCCCATGAAGTAGTCAAATGTGGCCCCTCTCAGAGTCACAATACTACACATTCTAGCATGAAGGATACGGAGGTGCCAGACATAGTCTATCTTTGGCATGAGGACATTAAAAGCAGATGGACAAACCCAACCTCTATCCCGAGTTTACATGATTGAGACGGAAACTGATTTGGTAGGGAAGTGGACAAAGATAGACTATGTCTGAGAAAAACTAATCCGTTGAATAAAAAATAGAAAGGCTAGTGAAATTTGATTAAGATTTATTTATTTATTTATTTATATTTAACTTCTGTGTTCTTAAGTAACAGTAGAACTCAAAGGGGTTAGAGCTGTGAGGGGAACATTAATACAATTCTTTAATCCCTATGCAAACTTGGGGAAGTCATTTGACTTCTTCAGGCCTCAAATTCATCAATCACTAATTCTACTCACTTAACAGTGTGGTTGACTACTTTACATAAATAATGCACATATGTTTCTTAGTCAAGTGCTTGCCATATATTAAGTACTAAATAAATGTTACCAACTAGTCCAATTTATCTATCAAATACTGAAAAGAACTAGCCATTACTTTCTAAAAACTAAATTCAGGACAGCTGCAGTTTTAAGACATTCCAATGAGGCACAGAGGAACAATATATGATGGATTCTTGAGTGTATCCTTTCCAGTCTTCCTCTGGCAGGGTTGACTCAGGTTATGCTGGAATGTGGCCTTAGCCACTGCTTAAGTGGACCAGGTTGACAGTCTTGTCACACTGAATTAGCATGCTGGAATTGGCATGCACACTGAGCTTAGCGTTGAACAATTCTCAAAGATAAAACTCCATGGCTTTCTCTGAGGAGGTACTGGGTGTATTCACAACAGTGCCTCAAAGTACAGTTGCACATGCAGTCTGCAAAGGCCTCATTACCCAAGCTATGACCACCTCCCTACCACATCAGTTTCAGCCTCAGCTATGTAACTCAGGATGGAGATTGGGTTTGTCCATCTACTTTTAATGTCCTCATGCCAAAGTCCCTGGTATGTAATGAATGTCAAGCTCATGCAAATCTGAGAACTGTGATCTTGTTGTTGGCACTAGGTTTTCCAGTCCTCATCTAGTCCTCCAAGTCCTAAGGTTTCCAGCGAGCAGGAGTGGAACTGAGGCCACAATAAAAACCTGGTGACCCTTCTCAATGCTGCCATCTAAGTGAGAGAGTTGGCAAAGATCCAAGCAGAACTGGTCACGGCCAAATGTTCTCTGTTTGTTCCAGGAAGGTCTGACAGACCTGGGAAACAGAGTTCTGTTTTCTGATTCTACTGAGGCAATTAAAAAGACCATCAGGGCCAAAGTAAAACTTTGTATTTGGTGTCTTTTTAATATTTGTAATTATTAGCATTTTACTGTTTAGTTTCTGTATTCAAGGAATTAATGCATTATAACCATGAACGTTACATAAAATTCTAAAATGAAATATATCTTCAAACGTACTAGATGTATTAGTCCACTTTCACTGATAAAGACATACCCAAGACTGAGCAATTTACAAACGAAACAGGTTTAATTGGACTTACAGTTCCACGTGACTGGGAAGGCCTCACAACTATGGCGGAAGGCAAGGAGGAGCAAGTCACATCTTGTGTAGATGGCAGTAGACAGAAAATGAGCATGTGCAGGGGAATGCCTCTTTTTAAAACCATCAGATCTCATCAGACTTATTCACTATCATGAGAACATCATGGGAAAGACTTGCCCCCATGATTCAATTACTTCCCAGCAGGTCCCGCCCACAACACGTGGGAACTCAAGATGAGATTTGGGTGGGGACACAGCCAAACCCATATCATTAGATGTCACAAATTCAAAAAAATTTACAATAGTTGTAAAAATTACCTTCTCTAAGGAACATATGCATAAATAAAGTTATTGAAACAAGACTATAGGGAACACATAGATTTAGCCTACCTAAAAGCACAGATTTTAAAAAAATAATTTAAGTAAATTGTTTTGGGGTAGCTCATAATCGATGAACTTTTAAACTCATTATTTCAGGACTTCCACAGACAATAACCTTTAGTATAATAAGATGGTTTTAAAGACATTTTTATTTTTATTGCCAAATGTTTACCTTTTTTTAGGGCTAAAATAGGTCTTGATATAACTTAATGGCGTGTGCGTGAGTGTGTGTGTGTGCGCGCGCGCTTGTGTGTGGTAGCAATACATATATATGTATCCAACCACCATTAGGAAACAGGTCAAAATGACCACATTTCCATGTATATTCTTATACAGTATGGAAATAGTCACCCAAGTGGGTACATTGGTATGCATGTTCTAGAAAATGAAGAATAGAAAGAATTAAGGAAAGATTATCTTCCTCCTTTTGTAATTTGATTTTTTTTTTTTGTTTCAATCGCTTTTGGGGAACAGGTGGTTTTTGATTCATGGATAAGTTATTTAGTGGTGATTTAGTGGTGATCATGGGGTGCACCTGTCACCGAGCAGTGTACACCCCCTCCCACCCTTCCCCCCAAGACCCCATAGTCCAAATTATCATTCTTATGCCTTTCCATCCTCATAGCTTAGCTCCTGCTTATAAGTGAGAATATACAATATTTAGTTTTCTATTCCTGAGTTACTTTACTTAGAATAATAGCCTCCAACTCCATCTAAGTTGCTGCAAATGTCATTGTTTCATTCCTTTTAATGGCTATGTCTTTCTCTTCAATGTTCTCTACAAATGCACCTGCACCTAAAGGTATATGATTTGGCAAATTCTATACGTATCATGGGCTATAACTTGGTCTCTAATTTCACACATGAAATCTTTTTTCATCCACTTGCAGTTAATTCAGTGAGGATGTACACTGTCCTTTCCTTGTTCCCCAAGCACCAGCAAAGTGTTTAGTTGGGTGTTCAGTTAATCTCCCCTTAAATATTGAATAGAAAAACCTTCATTTGCAGAAACTGTTCTTTATGAAGTCCTAATATATGCCACGTGCTCTGCCATGTGCTCCTTGGAGACTCTTTTATTTAAGCCTTACAACAATACTAGGAGGAAGGTATTACACCCATTTTAATAATGAAGAAACTGAGCTTAGTAATATGCTCAAGTTCTTACATCTAGGAATAAATCTGGGATTTAAATTGAAATCTGTCTAAATCTATGCTCCCATCTACTATCAAGTGTGGCTTCCAAAACAGCGTGGGCAGAATCTAAGGGTGGGTGTGTCCTCATGCTTACAAGCCTCTCTGCAGTCTGTGAAGATGGAGAGGCAGCGAGAAGGGAAAGAATGATCTCTGGGTGGAACCTGCCTCTCCCATCGCCACCAGGGCCCAGCAAGAAACACTTCAGTCCAGATTTCCCTTCTCTTGAGCATTGAGTAAGCACAATAATGCCCCACCCACACCACCAAAGATGTCCAAGCCTCAATCCCTGGGACCTGTGAATATGTTATGTTCCATGGCAAAGGGGAATTAAGGTCGCAGATGGAATTAAGGTGGTTAATCAGCTACCCATAAAATAGGGAGATGGGCCATTATCCTGGATTATTGTAGTGGTCTCAATATAACCAGCAAGGATTTTTCGGTGGAGAAGAGGACGACAAAAGAGAGCAAACCAGAAAGATAGCAATGTGAGTAGGACTGGAGCTATGTTGCTGGTTTTGAAGACAGAAGAAGGGGCCCTAAGCCAAAGAATGCAGACAACCCCCAGAGGTCGGAAGAGGTCAGGGAACAGACGCTCCCCTAGAGCCTCCAGAAGACACCAGAACACCTACTCCTTGGTTTTTGGCCCGTGAAACCTATTTTAAATTTCTGATCTCCAGAACAGTAAGATAATAAAAATGCATTGTTTTAAGCCACTAAATTTGTGATAATTTTTTACAACAGCTACAGTAGGTGATTAATACTAGCACTAGTTGGTGACTTGCAGCCTCAGAATGTATATTTTGTAACGGGGCGGTGAGACCTCCTTCCACTCCACATGTACACAGAGACACTCAGCACATATCCCTGAATGGGTGATCTCACTCCGGCATGTGCGCTGGGCAGTCAGTACCAGAGGCAGTTCTGCCACGGTTTAGTGCAGATGTCATCTTTGGTAGGACAAAAATCGTGTATTCAGATCTAAAAAAGTAATCAAAAGCAGGTCTATAGGTCATTTTCATCTAAACTATTCCTAACATTTCTGTCAATTTACCAGGGGTATACAATCTTTTGACTTCCCTGGGTCACATTGGAAGAATTGTCTTGGGCCACACATAAAATATACGAACATTAATGATAGCTAATGAGCTTAAAAAATTGCAAAAATACTTACAATGTTTTAAGAAACTTTATGAATTTGGCCACATTCAAAACTGTCCTGAGCCCCATGTGTCCTGCAGGCCACAGGTTGAATAAGCTTTATTTAGATCATGCCGAAGGAGCACAGTTCCATGAGGAGGGAGGAGGGGGAGCATGTGCTGTGTTTGCATCCCATTTTAATTTCTGGATGTTTCAAGTCATATTCTGAGTACCGAAGGTAGGCCTAACTCATTTCTCTGCTACACAAAATATGACCAAGTGGGGTACACAGATGTAGGAGAGGTGTACAGGAGAAGCCCTGCGTGCATATATGGAAGCGAAAGCATGAAGTTGATGTAGATTTTATAGAATCACAATGCTTAAAAGCAATATTTAAATATCAGTTAATTACCAATACCCTCTCCCCCGCCCCCCCAGAAGAATGAAGACACCAGAAACAGTATTATTTGTAATTAATTATATATCCACTAGATGGCAGTATAGTGTAAGCAAAAAGAAAACCTATTCCCTCAGCCCCAAGCTTCTCTGGCTGTTGGTAAAGGATGTTTTGTCGCTGTTTCAGGAGAAAAGGAGGAAATTCAGTCACGTTAAGGCAGTCAACTTAGAGGGCCAGGGCTGTTCTAGATTGACTCCACGGCTAGAAAGAGCATGGACTCTGTGCGTCTCAGCTCCTGTAATTCTTAGCTATGAGATCCCGGCAAGTTGCTTAACATCACAAGGCCTCAGTGTTCGCATTTATATAATGGGTGGGAATGTTACCTTTCTTACAAGGGAAAGAAAAATGAAGTAAAACGGAGTAATATTATTAAAACATGTAAGATTTAATAAGCAGTCAATTATTAATAGCTCTGTGTCTCCTTTGGGTAGGGAAAAAATACTAGAATTTAGATTTTAGGTCCTAAACTAATCTAATCTCCAGGTATGGTTGTGAGGAAACTGTGGGTCTTGAAAAGTAAAGAGAGAAGATTTATTCTTTACTCTGCTTCAATGTGGCTAAAACTTCCCCACAAAGTGTCACAATAACCTTGTCTTCACGTTCTCAAATGCAGTTGCTCCCCTTACCATCTCTCCTTGACACGTGAAGTTCCTCTCCTGTGAGGAGCATTGCCAACTTTTGAGAGGTCTGCAATGTTGGACTAACGTTCACGGCCTTTGCACAGGTAGGAGGTCACAGTATGGACGCCAGTGCTCACCATTTCCCTCTTCCTACATCTGCCTTTAGTTTGTGAATGCGTGAGAATTTCATAGTGAGTTAATGGAAGACCTACCAAAATATGTCCACATAGAACCAATGAGTGTGACCTTATATGGGGGAGGGGGGGAAAGCTCTTTCAAGATGTAATGAAGTTAAGAATCCTGAGATGAGCTCATCCTGTATTATCCAGGTGAGATCTAAATCTAATGGCCAGTGTCCTTAGAAAGGCATAGGGAGATTTGTGACAGAAAGGATTCTGCCGTGTGAAGACAGGGACAGAGATTGCAGCGATGTGGCCACAAACCCAGGAACACCTGAGCGCCCAGAAGCCTGAAGAGGCAGGGAAGGGTTCCCCCCAGAGCCTTTGGGAGGCGTGTGGTTTTCGGCCAGCGCCCTAATTTCAGAATCCTATACGCCACAACTCTGAGTAAATATTATAAATTCTTATCATGCTAAGCTACCAACTTTGTGGCCTTTTGAAATGGGAACTCTAGGAAACTAGTACAGGTTTATATCAAGAAAATTCCTGTCCCCACATATTTGTTTCCAGTGTGCTAGAAATTCCATGATTAGCAAATTTATTCCTTTGGTTTTCATTGCAGATTCTTTAAAAATAAAATACACAAAGTCCTGGGAAAGGTGTCCTATTTTAGAGAGCGAATGTTCACACCACAGCTTCTGTGAATGGATGGCTCATATCTACAGAAAAGCACTGAATATTTGGAAGGAAACAATTCTAAAGCGTTGTAGGGTTGTAGGGCACTGGCTCTAGCAGACCAACTTGCCTGGCTGCAAGGAAACTTTTCTGGTGTTTGACCCAGAGGTTCCTCATTACTTCAGTGGTCTTCAATGAAAGAAGCCAAAGTTTGGAGAAACCCCAAGCAGTATTGCCTTTAGACCCATCTAAGACCCCACTCCGGACTAATTTCTGGAGGCCCCTTTCCATAGAGGATGTGCCCACGGGGCTAATGGAACATGTCCCCAGAATTAGCATCTTCTCCTCCCTGCTGTGATGCAGGTGGTTCCCAGATCCCAGAATTCTTCACCCACATGGTCTCCCAGCCCTTCCCCAAGGCCCCTGCAGGCTTCTTCTCTAGATCTGCCCTCTCTGGGGTGGCTAGCACCACACTGTGCACACTCCTAGGCTGGGGGTGGTGAATGTGTGAGGCCCTTCGCAGGACAGAACGGAGCTAGAGGTACAGACAGGTGGCTTGCTGGGACCCAGGACCCTTCTTTTCTGGCACCACCAGGTTCTGGCTGAAGAATTTGATGATTCTGAACTCAAATGTGGCCTCTCTGGTCTCTTTTGCATATTTGTCAAGGTAGGAGGATTGAATGTATTTTATTAAATGATTAGTTAACTTGGCTTATAAATTAAAATATTTAGACAAATGGAATGTGGGCCTTACATTTGCATCCTTTCGTTGGGACCAGCCAAACACGAGGCGGCCCTGCCTCTGAGACAGGCAACGCTATAGGAGCACTCTGGAAAGCTGGAGTAGTGTGTGAACGGCAGTCCATAAAAGGCAGGACATAAAAGCAGAATCCCAGTGCTGGAGGTGCCCACAAGGAAAAAAAAAAAGAAAAAAGAAAAAAAAAAAACAAAAAACCTAGAAAAGGAATTGGTAGTAAAATCCAAGCATCACACCAAGCATGGAAATGACTACATCACAGACAGCAGATACCAGGTCCCCCATCTCCTGGCTCTTCAACTTTAGAAAAGAAGCTTAAAGTCTTGAACTGAAATTTCTTAAAATGTAAAATCAGGATGATTAAATATATGTCAAAGCGTTATTATGAGAATTCAGAAAGCAGTAAATCAAAGCCATGACTTTAAAACGAGGACACATACTTCACATACTAAATGCTGTGGAAATTGTAACTATCCTGGTTACAGCTATTGACAATGTATCACATGGAATTGCTGGGACTGGGTAGGCTGAGTCTTGGGATGAGAAACAACATTGAAATGGACACCTCACTCAAAAGCATCAGATGTCTCAGTAAGAGAGGCAAGCTCTGAACTCCCAAATTGAATTTTGTATGGACATATACCCACTTATGCATGGAAATATAATAATGGAGCACAACTAATTGGGAATAGCTGTTTTGAACATTCTAAAAAGAATTGTCTGCCCACTTTGGCTCCAGAGTTGTAAATGTGAGTCTTACATGTGATTTTTAGTTTGGGTTTGCTCAGATCAGACATCTCTCTAATACGGTACATGGAGAGTTATTACTATTAATTTTTCATAATAGAGTACTTCGAGAAAACATATGAGCCTTTTCAAAATGAAAATGATATGCAGATTATTAAAATAGCAATGTGAGAATGACTGCATAATAAACTGAAAGATCTAAATGGCACACTCTGTGTTAAATTTCATTCTGCCTTTACTAATATCTTGGCCAGTTGGGAATGGTCTTGTTTTGCTTTAACTCAGAATGTCTTATTTATTCCTCTGAACAGAACTTGTTAATTTCCTTATGAGATAGATACCTCTCTGGACCCTTCCCAGGTGGCTGGGAAGATTGCTTCCTGGTATCATGATCTTCATTGTAATTACAGAGAATTTACCCTCTCTATAGCTATAGCCACTGAGAGTTTAGACGTTAATTAATAAAGTCCTTACCAGGTATTTCTAAGAAGGGGCTTTTTTGCCTGCAGCCTGCGAGCACTCAGCCTGCTGGCTATGAGTTATGAATGGATCCAGAAAGGCACCTGGCTCTGCTTTCTTGTGTCAGTACCCTTGTCTTGCCTTGGCCTCATGTACTTGCTCTGTGTTCTGCCCAGTCAACTTTTTGTTCTTCTCAAAGCTGTGGCAGTGAGTAGACTTTTATGATCCATAGCTTTTTCCCCCTTTGTCATTCAAAGAAGTTTCCAATTAGATCACAGCTAAATATTGATTCTCCATTAAGCAGAAACATAAATACCATTTTATTTCCTGTGTAACACCATTAAACATCCTCCTTGGCTACAGAGGTCCAAGTTTTATGATTTTTACTATTTCTCACCCAGTGATCTCTTAGCTGGTGAAGCACCCAGGACACTGCCTGGTGAGAGAAAGAGAAGAGAATCTCTGGCAATATATTACAAGGCAAGAATACTACAACTTAATGGTGATTGAGAAATTCAAGTCTATTTTTTTCAGGCAACATCCAGTAACATCTTTCTTGGTATCAAGCTTGCTATCAAGCTTATCAATAGCTTGAAAAAAAACTGATGAATGTAGAAAGCTGAAAAGGGTAGGTAAAATACTGAAAGTCAGAGTTGGGAGGCAAAACATCTTTACCTTGGAATGATAAGCAGAAGCCAACACTGTTAAATGGAGCATAGATGAAAGTAGATTCCTGCTGCAAAGGTGGAAACCTGCTGTCCAGGTGCAGCATGGGAAGATGTGTGCTAACACTGGACTTATTTCAGGGATCACTCCCCACAGTAGCTTCAGAGGCTGGAATGGCCTCAAGGTGCTGCACACTCCAGCCTTTACCTTCCTGTCCAGCCTCACATCTAGTGATATTTTCTGCCAACCTGCTCCCTTCACACAGGTAATGGGGAGGAACATTTTAGCTCAGTATAAGGAAGAATTTTCTAACAGAGCTGTCGGAAAGTAGAATGAACTTTCTTCAGAAGCAGAAGCAGCCTATCTCCCCCCAGTCATTCAGGGGTTCTAGCCAAGGCTTAATAACCTTTTGTAAGGTAATTGGAAAGAAGATTGAAACAATGTAACTAAGAAAATGGGCTTTGGGAAAAAAAAGACAAGTTCAAAGACTTTCTCTAAATAGATACATTATTTTGAGCTGAGTGGTGGTTTCTGAAGCTGGATAGCCTGGTTTTCAATCTAGTCTGCACTTACCAGCTGTATGACCTTGGCATGGCACTGAATGTCTCCTGGCCTCAATAATCTCATCTACAAAATGTGGACAGCAATACTATCTGTCTTGTAAGTACTATTACAAGCATTGTGTGAGGATCAAACAAGTCAGCAAACATAAAACTCAGAACATTACCTGGCATATAGTGAGGACCTAAATAATGTTAACACATTTGTCTATTTGTTTTTGAGACAGAGTTCAGCTCTGTTACCCAGGCTGCAGTGGTGCAATCTCAGCTCACTGAAACCTCCGCCTCCTGGATTGAAGTGATTCTCCTGCCTCAGCCTCCTAAGTAGCTGAAATTACAGGCATATGCCACCATGTCCAACTAATTTTTGTATTTTTAGTAGAGATGAGGTTTCACTATGTTGGTCAGGCTGGTCTCAAACTCCTGACCTCAGGTGATCTGCCCGACTCAGTCTCCCAAAGTATTGGAATTACAGGCATAAGCCACCATGTCCAGTCAAATGTTAATTATTATTCAACTATCTCAACCTATGTTTTCTCTACAGTAAAGATAATATGTGTCTTATGGATTTCCTTTAAAAAAATAAAATATGTATTGTATTTAATATGGTACTTGACATACTAAACAACTATGTTTATTAATTTGATGAAATGCTTTGAGCTATGTAATATCTAAGATGTTAGACACTATAAGAATAAACCTGAGATTTTGTGATCCAATGACTGAGCAACAGCAGGTTATCAAGAAATTTTCCCAGCATGCTCTTTGCAGACAGATACCTATAGCTTGTGTATGGAAACAAAATGTTCCATTTAATTTAATACATTAATAATTTGAAAGAGAGGATAGAGAGGAAGGAAGTGTAATAGGAGTAAGAGAGGAGGCAGGGAGGAGTAGTGAGTGACAGAGAGTGAGAGAGAGAGAGGGGGGAGAGAGAGAGAGACAATGAAAACTTGAAGCTTGTATATTTCACTCCCACTATTCCATGAAACAACATATGGACAATTAGGTTAAAAAAAAAAAGAGAGAGAGAGATAAAAAAGAAAACCATAATGGCATTGTCATCTTTCTGATGAGCAACTTATTTGTTAATCTTCATTATCATTGTATTTGATTGGGTTTTGAAAATATGCATTTTCAGGTTGAAGAACAGAAGTTGATTTCAAAATTTCTACGTAATTTTTCAGCTATATTCTAAAATTACAAATTCCTCTCAGTCTAATCACCTACACTGAAGTGTCAGTCTCCAGACACATGTGAATTACTTTTTGTGCCAAAAACATTTTTAGTTAATATTTCTTGACATTGTAGATTCAAATATATTTCTACTGTTATGCATCATTTAACTTCTGTCTTCTATTTTGGGATTAAAGTGTTACAACAGAGACTCTTATTCTCAAGTTTCCTAACTCTTATGAATTAAAATTGAACGCTTCCTCCAATTGCTTTTATTTTAGTTTTCTAATAAAGCATTTCATTTGTACCTTGATTTAATAAACCCTAACCTGTCTGCATGCCATGGGCCCTACAGGAGATATAATGGAAGCATAAATTTTGTCCAAGTTTTCCAGGTTATTGTGCTCTAGTTGGGGTGGAGGAAGAAGGAGGAATTAAGTGTGTCTACGAAACAGTTAAGATTCTGATTGGTTATTTACAAGATAGGCACCATCATACTTTAGGGATCAGAGATAACTCTGGACTGATGGTGGGAGGTGAGTTCTCATTCTAAAGAGTTGCTGCTTCAAGGCAATAGCAAATGCTGGCTCTTGGCCTTTGTGTGCCATGAAAGTGGGAAAAATAACTGCAGATTATCTTTCTTCAACTACAGAATGATCCTAATGATGTCTCCCTCTCCACGTGGCTGTAAGAACTAAAGATAAAGTATACAGACCACCTGTCCTATAGGAAATAGTCAGTAACTGTGACTTTGTCATGTTTATCCTTGGTATGCAATGTGGTGATGGCCTAAAGTGATGGGTGGGATTTAGAGACACACAGGACTTGAAATTCATGTAAGACATGTTGAGGGGAAAAGGAGTAAATAGCAGGAATAGAAGTTCCTCACTGACAGTGGTAGAGGTTGGGAAAATTTGGAAAATACATGAGCAGCCCAGAAGGGTGAGATGAGAATCCCGAGCTAGTGTGTTCTTTAAAAAATATGAGCAAGGGTGAATCTTTCTTGTTGTTGTTGGAAGCTTGCAGCTTGTATAATTTGGGGCACCATCATAAAACTTCTGTTACAAAATTAGGCACAAAAATAAACATCATGGGCAAGGCGCAGTGGTTCATGCCTGTAATCTTAGCACTTTGGGAGTCTGAGGTGGGTGGATCACTTGAGATCAGGAGTTTGAGATTAGCCTAGCCAACATGGGGAAACCCCATCTCTAAATTAGCTGGGCATGGTGGCAGGTACCTGTAATCCCAGCTACTCAGGAGACTGAGGCAGGAGAATCGCTTGAACCCGGGAAGTGGAGGTCGCGGTGAGCCAAGATGGCACCATTGCACTCCAGCCTGGGCAACAGGAGCAAAACTCCATCTCAAAAAATAAAAATAAAATAAAAATAAACACATTATTTTATGTAAGGAAATAAGCCACAACATGCTCCAGTTTTTTTTCACAGCTGACAGATTTCAAAAACATCACAAAATTCAGGAAAATAGCATAATGGCACAATGTGGCTATGAATCAAAAAAGGATATATGGCACCAAACTGGATTGCAATATACGCTCAGCTGAAATTCCTGTTACACGAATCTAAAATATCCACACTATGACATCACCTTCTGACACAAGGGGGTGTGTACGTAGGGAGAACCAAAGCAGAGAGGCATGGAGGTATGAATTTATTTAGGTTAAATATCTTACTTTTATTTATTTTACAGTGACATGTGACCATACAAACATAATGCCTGGGGCCCTGCCAGTGAGTGCCCTCAAACTTATGCCTCATTAGCTTCATGGCAAATCCACTTCTGCACATGGACGATGGGAGAATCATTGCAGTGAGGCATCAGAACTGTTTCTTTAAGGAGATGGAATCTAGTTTTGCAATGGCTAGAAACCCAGTGAATGTGAAGAGACCACTATTTAAACATCGCAGAAGAGACAGCCATTGGAGGGAGTATCACCACTTATTAGATGACCAACACAATATGGACAATGACAGAGAAGAAGCAGCCCAAATTCACAGGGATGTGGAGCTCATGTGACCGAGAGAATATACAGCAGAGGCTTTGGCAAGAAAACAGCTACTGTCTGGAAGAAAGTGTGTCCACATCATATTGGCCATGGACTTCAGGAGGTAAGCACGTCAAACAGGTAGGGAGGAGGAAAATGCCCCCTTTCCAGCATGACTGACCACATCACATGTGGAAATAGAATGAATACCAATCCCAGTGCTTATGACAGAAAACACAAACAGATTGAGATCCTCCTATGGCAACAAGATAGCCAGAGTCTAGGGATACCCAAGTTAATCTAGACCAGGTTTTTAGAAGGGAAATTATTTTTGATTATTGTGGGGGTTCCCTGCAAGTCCTGTAGTAATCTGAGGCCTACCATGTACAGCACTCATTTTGCTCAGGTGAGAAGCCCTTTCCTTAAGTTTAATTCTGAATCCCCATGATGGGGGAATGGAAGCAGCCAGACAGCAAGTGAGAAAGTGCTGTCCACAGAGTCTCTGCCGAACCAGCCTGCCCAGGTACCTGGACACTAGACTCACCAGCTCCCATGTGAGATGCACAGTTTCAGGGGGAACTGACCAAACCCAGGTAATAGAAGGTAAATCCAGGGTAACTGGCCAATCCAAGGTAATGGCTTCCAAATTCAATGTAACTGGCCAATCCCAGGTAAGATGACCAGTCTAGATGCAGAAAGGAGAAGCAGGAAGTGGGTGCCCATCTGTATTTTCTGTCTTCAGTGGGCAACAGGCACCATCTTCCTTGATGTCAACTAAACTAGAGAATGACTCCAACTCTTTGGCAGCAAATTTACTTTCTCACTTAATCATCACAGTCTCTAACAGGCAAGCATTTTTATTCTACTTCATGGACAAGCTAATAGGCTCCAAGTTGAGCTACTTTTGTAAAGACTATGTGGCTATAAAGGCAGCACCAAGCAAATAAATAATGAACGTATTGTAAGTAGATTAACTGTGTTAGGCCATTTAATTATCACTGTAGCCCTGTAAGGTAAGTGCTGTTATTAGTATCCCCATTTCACAGCTGAGGCAACTGAGGCACAGGGAAATCTGGAAGCTTGTCTGAGGTCACACAGCTTATAGGAGGTTAGGCTGGG
This sequence comes from Theropithecus gelada, assembly GCF_003255815.1. Classification (NCBI taxonomy): domain Eukaryota; kingdom Metazoa; phylum Chordata; class Mammalia; order Primates; family Cercopithecidae; genus Theropithecus; species Theropithecus gelada. Next base: position 16,506,593 of record NC_037680.1, read on the forward strand.
ATTTGAACCAAGACAATTAGGTTCCAGAATATATTATTTCACCATATACTGTTCTGCCCCTACAAGATTTCAAATTATGACTTTCTAATTCAGTCATCCTCCTCAGCTCACTCCACCACTGTAAGCTGAATTCACAGACAGATCCTTCTTCACACAAATACAGACAGGATCACTTCATCCAAAGTGCCAATGGAAGTGTCAGGTTGATGGAAAAGTAATTGCACCATTTAATTGTCATTAAAAGCAATGGACAAAACCGCAATTACTTTTGCACCAACTCATAGAAGAAAACACATAGGGGGAAGGTAATGAGTCCATTTACGGAAATGCAAAGTGGAGACTTGTGAGTGCCCCTGAGGAGAAGGAGCCTTCAGGGATTTGTCCTAGAAATGCAGATTCGAGAGTCAGCAGCAGGCAGTAATAGGCAGAACCATGAGATAGGAGCTGCTCCTGTGTAATTATGTAATTAAAATAATGATACCTTAGAGTCGCTTAGTACTTTATAATTTTCAAAACACTTTTATGTATGTTATTATATTTAATCACCTACAATATTTTTAAATTTAAGTGATACTAAACCTGCTGCATATTATAAAAATGTTTTAATATGTTTCTATTCTAGAGATAAAAGAACAAGATGACAGAGAAAAGTGTAAAGGAGAGAATATGATTTCTTATCTTTCCCTCATAGGCTCTTAATTGAGACATTTTCCTGAAAACAAAAGTCAAATTAACAAGAGAAAAGCCAGGAGAAGTTTAGTAACGCGTACAGTACCCATCACACAGAAGAGGCCTCAGTTCAAAGTATTTCTCTCAAGGCAGTGGCTTGGGGGATTTACTTATATAGTATTTTGTCAAAGAGCCATAAATCCTCTATAGTAACACGATAAAGAAGAGAATATCTTCAGGCTTCCTAAAGGCAGGAAAACATGGGAATGTAAATTTATGGGAAGAGTAAAGTCTGCTCCTAGATGCTCTGGTGCTGCTCTCTCTGAGCTGATAAGCAAGCATTGGAAAGCAGCCTATCTTTAGGTGGGAAAGGAGGAGGAGGGAAGCTCGAGTTTTGTCTTTGTAAATTGCTGTCCTGACATCATGCAGGCAGAGGGAGGGGTAGGATACCCCCTGCATTCTTCAGCTCAACAATCCTCGGTATTCTGGAGAGGAATATTTTGGCTTCCTTGGAAGGCTAGGCAACTGGTATTTGTTGAATTCGTGTTATATGCCAAGAAATGTACAAGATGTTTATGCCATTATCTTACTTAATCCAACAAAAAAATTATGAGAGCAAACCGTATTCTCACTTTACAGATAAAGAAAATAAGGCTCAGANATAAATTCTTAACCCCTTTTTATTATAAAATTATTCAGGGATAAAACTGCTGTTACCCATCATTATACATCCAAATAGTCAGCACACACTACTAAGCTTGAAGTGGTCAATAAATGTGTGGTAACATAGAACTTATGTTTCACAGCATATATAAAGAAAAAGACGGTCCATTTAAATGCTTGGAGCTTTAAAAATGAGCACAAAGCTTTTCTTCGGTTTTAAAGACTGCAAAAGCCAATGATTTGCTGAATGCCAGTGACAACTACAGCATTTTTTTGCCATTCTGACTCATTGGAGATGTGTCTTCCCCCTCTGAATGGCTGGCAAGTACTCTGAAATGAGTTTTTGTTTGTGGTCTTTCTTAGCGACACATTATAAATAGCCCTGATATTTTTATTGATTGTGTTTGGTACTTAAATTACTCTCAAGCAATTTTTGCTGCACAGAGGGCCTCATTTCCTAGCCAGCCTGCTTATAAAAAACACCAGCTTAATCTTGTATGTGGACCACTGCCCCTCTTTCACTGCTTTACTGTCTTTTGTATTCAAATATGTCTCAAATATGAGTGACTACTTTAGAAGAAGTCTTCCTGATAAAATGTCCTTCATCTTATGTAAAATAAGGCTATGGCAAGAGGTGTAAAAGTTCTGGATGTAACATCAAAACAATGTAGATATTAGACATAAGCCATATATCCTCCAAGGTTTACCCTTTTTCTCTCCCAAAATGCATGGTACCTTTAAAATAAATCTCATTTTTAAATTTATGATTATTGGATTGATTTATTGTGGACTAAACTAGAAATGAGTAAAAAGAAAAGCTGCCTATATCCATACTGTCTCACATGTCTGCGTGAAGAGACCACCAATCAGGCTTTGTGTGAGCAACAAGGCTGTTTATTTCACCTGGGTGCAGGCGGGCTGAGTCTGAAAAAGGAGTCAGTATAAATATTGACGCGTAGTCCTTTTGCAAGAGTGAGGACTCAAGTTAAGGCAATGAGTTTGGCTTGTTAAGAGGTAGTGAAGGGGGCAGAGCGGTAGCCTCAATGATAGGTGTGGAAGATACTATAGCATAGTCTACCTTTCCTGGTGAGTGGCGATTAGGCCTGATGGAACTGCCATCAATAAACCAAGTGTGTTCAAGGTGAGAAACAGGAAAGAAGGAAATATGGGGAAATGGAGTGAATGCCTGGTGGATCAGAGAGATACAGCCATGGGGTTCAGATATGGTATCAGGAATAATGTGGGAGGCTGGATTGAAGTCCGGGCCAGGAACAATGGTAATTGTGGGAGACTTAACAAAGAGTGAGTATAGCCGAAGGAACTGCGGAGCAGAAAGTATGTGAGTCAGGTGGGGGGAAGAAAATAGATTTTGGAAGTTATGAGAACTGCAGAAAGTGAGTTGAGCATAGTTTGTGATTTTGAGGGCCTCTAAAAGTATTAAAGCAGCAGCAGCAACCGCACGCAGACATGAGGGCTAGGCTAAAACAGTAAGGTAAAGTTGTTTGGACAGAAAGGCTACAGGGCGTGGTCCCGGCTCTTGTGTAAGAATTCCAACCACACACAGATTCTAATAGCTAGGATTGTTTTTTGTTTGTTTTTTACAAAATGCGAGCAGGCATGAGGTAAGTAAAAATCACAGTCATGAAAATAGTCATGACTATTTTCACAGTCATGGAGTGGAGGTCGGGGGAGGGATAGCATTAGGAGAAATACCTAATGTAAATGACGAGTTAATGGGTGCAGCACACCAACATGGCACGTGTATACCTACATAACAAACCTGCACATTGTGCACATGTACCCTAGAACTTAAAGTACAATTAAAAAAAAAAAAAAGAGTAACAGGAACTGAATTTATCCCCCTTCTTAAACTAAGAAACAAGACAAAATTTGTGAAGCAATGGTTTTCAGACATTGTACAGCAGAGAGTAAGGAATAGTGACAACTGAGAGAACAAAAATAAGCAAGATGAGACCAATGACATCCACAGCCTATTGACTG